>NC_133543.1:57902353-58203603 GCF_048773025.1 Camelus bactrianus
AATTTGAAGACTGTGTATTCATTTAAAAATGAAATTGTAATAACCTGTCATTTTATCCAGCTAAGTGAGCTTGCAGTTTACACACTGAAATCGTATTTATTTAGAATTTTTAATTACTTTGGTATTTCCAGAGATTGAAGAATAGTGGGCTAAGTACATGTGGTAGATATTATGCCTCTATCAGAGTGCAATCAGAAAATTACACAGCCAGTGAATTGGCCAGAAGGTGCTCTTTTCAATAGAATTTAATAAGATGTGCACTCTTGAGGCTCACCTCTCACAAAAAGATTTCATGGGTTTTCAGATTCACATATATTCAGGTAGATGGTGTTGACCAATTTTCAACTTTGGTAATGAATTTGATTTGTCCTGAAACCATCTGAAATATGTGAAAATTTCTTCTCTGAGTCTATTCAGGTAGAAAAGCATCTGAATGAGTTAAGGGGTCCACAAAATGAGTCTAGTTCACTGAGCATCTAAAAGAGGGACAAATATCCTAGGTAGCATTTTCTCTACAGAGAGCTTGTGAATATGGCTAAGGGCCATGGAGTGCTCTATGATCCCAAAGCAAAGAGAAACACCAGGAGGTGAAAAAAGTTTTAACTGTATCCTGACCGTTTGGCATTTGGACAGCAAATCGCTGTAAGAGGTCAATGTACAATAATTTCATGTGCAAACAGAACTTAAAAAATGAGGCAACTGTCTGCATAATTACCAACAAAATTCCCTGTTATTAAGGCAGAAGACATTATTTCCTTAATCATCCAGACTATTTCTTCAGATGGATCATATTAACTGAACAATTATTTAACTTTTCAATTTGTTGTGACTGTGTGGATGGGGCCTCTGGGACCCATATACAAGAACATTTATCTCAGAGGAAAAACTAATTGTGCCTTGAGTCTTACACTGACAAATTACATTATAGTAATTTTATTGTTTCTAATTAAAAATTGCTGCTTTACTAACAAGCGATAGAAGTTTTACAAATAACAATGCAGACCAGCTCCAGAATAGGAGAAAAAGAGAAGAAAATCTAGGATGATATGCAATTCAACAGACACTGGAAGACTTGTACACAGTTGGACACTCCCTACTTCTTGATGTCACTTGCATTTTCCCCCTTCTTTCTCCCCACGACCTTCTTTTGCTCCTGGGCTCAACCCTGAACCTCTTCCCTTCTCTTTTGCACATATTCTCCCCCAGTTAACCCACCTGTACCTGAGTTTTAAATATCATCCAGATGCTGATGGTTTCCAAATATTAATGTCGAGTACTGACACCTCCACAAAACTCTAGACTCCTGTATCCAACTGTTTACTTGTCAGCTGTATAAGCCAAAAGTCATTGTCACTCATTTCTCATATCAGTAAGCCTTGTATATTTCACTGCTAATTTTTTGGAGAACCTCTCACTTCTTGTCCAACTACATTATTTTTCCCCTCCACCCAGCTTTACTGAGCCATAGTTGACATATAACTTTGTGTAGTTTAACGCATACAACGCGGTGATTTGATACATCTATATATTGCAAAATGAGTACTACAATAAAGTTAGTTAACTCATCCATCACCTCACATAATTACATTTTTGTGTGGTTAAAACATTAAAATTTATTCTCTCAGCAATGTTCAAGTATGTAATACAGTATTGTTAACTACAGTCACCATGCTGAACATTAAATCTCCAGAATTTATTGAACTTATAACTGGAAGTTTGTACACCTTGACCAGCATCTCTCCTTCTCCCCTACACCCCAACCCCTGGCAACCACCATATTACTCTATTTCTATGAGTTTTTCTTTTCATGGCTCCAATATATATGTGAGATAATACAGTATTTGTCTTACTCTGTCTTGACTTATTTCACTTAGCATAGTACCCTCAAGTTTCATGTTGTTACAAATGGCAGGATTTTCCTCTTGATTATGATTGAATAATATTCCATTGTGTGTGTATGTGTGTATGTATCACAATTTCTTTATCCATTTATCTATTAATGGACACTCAGGCTGTTTCCATGTCTGGGCTATTGTAAATAATTTTGAAACAAACATAAGAGTGCAGATATCTCTTTGATCTCTTTGAGACAGTGATTTCACTTCCTTTGGATGTATCCAGGGTTGGTGGATCATACAGTAGCTCCATTTTTAATTTTTTGAGGAACCTCCATACTGTTTTCCATAGGGGCTATACAAATTTATATTCGCACCAACAATTCACAAAGTTTCCCTTTTCTCCACATTCTCATCAACACTTATCTCTTGTCTTTTTGATAACAGCCATTCTAACAAGTGTGAGGTGATATGTCATTGTGGTTTCAATTTGCAATTCCCCAATGATGTTGAGCATCTTTCCATGGGTCTGTTGGCTATTTGTATGTCTTCTTTGGAAAAATGTCTACTCAGATCCTCTGCCTATTTTTTAATTGGATTATCTGTTTCTTTCTTTTCTTTTCCTTTCTTTTCCTTTCTCTTCCTTCTTCCCTTCTTTCTTTTCTTTTTGCTATTGAGTTGTATGATTTTTATATATTTTGGATATTAACCCTTTAGCTGATATATATGATTTGCAGATATTTTCTCCAATTCCATAGACTGCGTCTTCATTTTGCTGATTAGTTCTCTTTCTGTGCGGAAGCTTTTTAGTTTGATGTAGTCCCACTTGTTTACTTTTGCTTTTGTTGCTTGGGCTTTTGCATCAGATCCAAAAAAAATCACTGGAGTTTTTCCCCTATATATTCTTCTAGGAGTTTTACAGTTTCAGTTCTTACATTTATGTCTTTAATCTATTTCAAGTTAATTTTTGTGAGTGATGTAAGATAGGAGTCTAATTTCATTCTTCTGCATGTGAATCCAGTTTTCCCAGCACCATTTATTGAAAACACTATCTTTTCCTCATTGAGTATTCTTGGCTGCCTTGTCAGATATATGTTGACTGTTCGTGCTTAGGTTCATTTCCAGGCTCTTGATTCTATTTCATTGGTCTATGTGTCTGTTTTTAATGCCAGTGCCACATTATTTTGATTATGATGGATTTGAAGTATAGTTTGAAATCATGGAGCATGATGACTCCAGCTTTGTTCTTTCTCAGGATTGCTCTGGCTATTGCAGGTCTTTCCTCTGTGCTCTCTAGATACATGAACCAAGGTTTCTCTTACCCCAGGGCCTTTGCACGTTATATTTCCACTGCCTAGAATGTTCTTCCTAGATCTTTCTGTGGCTTTGCTCCTTCATTCCATTCAGGTCTCTGCTCAAATATCTTCTGTTTATAGAGATCTTCTTAATCACCTTCTGAAATAAGCATCCTCCCAAACTAACCTTCAATGACTAGTCATTATAACACTTCATTCTGCTTTATAACACTTATCATTACCTGATACCATATTATTTTTTTATTTGTTTGCTTCTCTATTATCTATTGTTTCTACTAAAATAGTAAGTTCTATGAAGGCAAGGACTTTGGACAGACAGTGTCTGAAGAGAATCACAGAATAAATATCTGTTGAATGAGTAAATGAACACATGAGGATGCAAAGATTCATAACACATGAAGTATTCCTTAAGGAATTCAAAATGTAGTTGGAGAGGAGGGCCATCAATAAATATCACACAGTGTGAGAAGTGTCCACAATAAAACAATGACAGTATAAACAAGGCAAAACAACAAGCAAAGAAGGAAAGACTAAGTGGAAGAATGAGCTGGGTCCTGAAGGAAATGCAAGACAAATGGAAGTGGGAGGGAAAAGCTGGACACGAGGCATTGAAAGCAGAGGGGGAAATGTGGCTAAGGGAATGAGAAAGTGAAACAGTTTTCTGGAAACTGAGGACTATGTTGCTGGAGTGCCAAATAAAAGGAGAAGAATGGTAAGATGTGGGGCTAAAGATGAAAACAGCATCCAAGACAGAGAATAGATGTGGTATGTTGTGCTGGAGAAGATGGCTATAGAAGTCAACGGTTTTACTGTCAAATATTCATATGTCATAATTCTTAGCAAATGAAACTTTTAATCAGTTTACTTACCAATTAACTGAAGATGTCCAACCCTTTTGAATATCTTCTTGTTAAACATATTCTAAGGTGTGACAGTAATTTTCCTGTATTTAAAATTATAGTGAGCCTAATATAATTTAATCTCTATTTCATCATTTAGCAATTTTTTGAGTACCAACCTCTGTTTTTGTTTTTTACTACTTAATTCTATAATTGGTGAAGATAAATGAGATCAATCTCCCCCTGTGTGTTTCTTCATAATCCTATAAGTTGGTGTTTGCAGCATTATTGTCCAGTTATCTCGTGATGCTCTTCCAAAAAAGCTTTCAATTCACAAACAAGATTTGTGAGGTGGGGTGAAACCATCCATAACATACCTTGCTTCTTAAAAGAACTAAACTGCAAAAATATCACTATATTGTGTTATTGTTTCAAAGCTATAAGTAAGCAAAAATACATCTGCTTCTTTGAAAGACAGATGTAAAATTAATGTCTTTTTTAAAAGAAGCCATTTCCCCCAAACAACAACAAAGAATTTGTATCCACTTCTATTTGGGTTTATAGCTTAAAGGGGATCTTCACCCATAGATCTGAAGGATTATACAAAAAAAAAAAAGATTCCTGGACTATTCAAAGATCATCTGCTGTTATTAAAAGGCATAATGACTCACAGACATGGGGAAGACAGAGCGCTTTGAGCTTTCCCCAACGTTTCCTTCTACTCACCCTGCTTCTTTCATATTCTTTCCTTGAGGCTGCAAACAGCTGGGCATTAGATATGGCGATTCCACAAAATGGAAGATACATTTGCATTACCTGGTGGCAAAGACAGTAATGAGAGCATTAAAACATCACTGAAGCAAATTCCACTTTCCTGCATATGCTTGATGGTAACACTTCTTTTTCAACCACAGAGATTGAGTGTGGTGTTGTAGATACTAGTATCTTAACTTCAGAAGGAATATTTTTCAGAGTTAACTATATGATGGTCTCATCAAGCTTTAACCAGGGACAGTCACATCTATGAAGAAATAAAGTGAACCAACAGATTCTTATGGCTATGATACAGGAACCATGTCTAAATCATCTTTGTATTCCTTCCTCGAGCAATGAAAAATGAGTAAATGGATGAACTCTGATATATTTAGAATTTAAGGCAAGTGCTCACACTTACCCTTGGAGGTAGGCAGGATATAAGCCAATTTCTTTGTACATATGCATCTGTAGCAGGGATCTCAGCTCGACCTTGGAACTCTGTCAGCTGCAGACTTAGGTATGCCTATTAGGATGGGCCCAATAGGAACATAGGGCCAAGGGCCTACAAGCCTCATGCACAAGAGCTCAAATTGTACCCACTACTCTGTTGACATAACTGGGCATGAATGCAAATTGGTTGGTCCTACAGAAGCTGTTTGAGAAAAGGTTGGGTATCCTTTAAAAGAGCACGCCTCCTGCAGGAAGAAACAGCCAGGTGCGGTGGGCCTGATCCCAACAAACGCTTTCTCATTCCAGGGGGTCTAGGTCTAGGGTTTTCAGTACTGCCTGGCACACTCACTCAAACTCATCTCCACATTCTCTGATGAGAGAGACAGGGAGAGGAAGAGAATGCCCCAGGTAAAAACCAAAAGAATGATTTCCTTAAACTCTTCACAACGTAGGACATTGTGACAAGTGACACTGCTTGGGGACTTTTCTAACATAGAGGGACAAGAGCATGTGGGCATGTTTTATATGACAGTCAGTCTCTGTGTCTCTCTGTCTGTGTGTCTGTCTCTCTTTCTCATACACGTGCACACCACCACCCCCCTATTCACTATGATGCCTTGTGAAGAGTACACAGCAGTGGTAAAATTGAGCAGTTCCTACCATGCCCAGAAGAGGGCAGTGCAAGTGCTCACTGCTGGTGAGGGATGGAACCAGCAGGTGCAGATCTGCTCAGGAGCAGTGAGACCCTCCTAGGATACCTAGAACACAATTACCTGGAGTGGGAGGTGGTTTTTAGAGGGCTTGAGATGAAGCCCTCTAAATCACAATCCCTATCACTTCTTTCCTATTAAAATCTTGCTTTGGCTACCTGGGCATATTTAATTCTGACTGAATGTCCCTAAAAATAATTCAGAAGGCTGTAGAAGGGAATGCTGAGGCCCCACTTTTTTACTGAGATATAGCTGATGTACAATATTATATAAGTTTCAGGTGTACAACATAGTGATTCAGTTTTTAAGGGTTACACTCCATTTATTGTTATTATATAATATTGGCTATATTTCCCCATGTTGTACAATATATCCTTGTAGTTTATTTTATACCTAATAGTTTGTACCTTTTAATCCTCTGCCCCTATCTTGCCCCTCTCCCCTCCCCTCTCTCCACTGGTAACTTCTAGTTTGTTCTCTAGATCTGTGAGTCTGCTTCTTTTTTGGTATATTCACTAGTTTGTCTTATTTTTTAGATTCTACATATACATGACAACATACAGTATTTTTCTTTCTCTGTCTGACTTATTTCACTTAGCTTGATACCCTCCAAGTCTATCCATGTGGTTGCAAATGGCAAAATTTTCATTCTTTTTTATAGCTGAGTAGTATTCCTATAGTTATCACATCTTCTTTATCCATTCATCTGTTGGTGGACATTTAGGTTGCTTCCATATCTTGGCAATTGTAAACAATGCTGCTATGAACATTGGGGTGCATGTATCTTTTTGAATTAGTGTTTTCATTTTTTTTCACATATATACCCAGGAGTAGAATTGCTGGGTCACACGGTAGTTCAATTTTTAGTTTTTTGAGAAACCACCATACTGTTTTCCACAGTGGCTACATCAATTTACATTCCCACCAATAGTGCATAAAAGTTCCCCTTTCTCCACATCCTCATCAACATTTGTTATTTGTGGTCTTTTTGATGATAGCCATTCTGACAGGTGTGAAGTGATAGCTGAGATCTCACTTTCAAAGAGAGAGAAACAAACAGTGACACTGATATTAAGTAGAGGTTAAAAAAAATAGTGAATTGATTTTTACAGATCTTTTCAGGATAAATTCTTTCACTGAATCTGATCAAATATTAGTAAACTAATATTTAATGAGAACCTGCTATGTGCCTGACACTCTCATGTCATTTCTTCATTTGAATCTCACATCAACTCCTCATGGGGGAATGCTGTGTACATTTGAGAGATTAGGAAATCCAGTAACGTGACCAAACCTACAAAGGAACTCAGATCATCTAATTCTACAACTTGTGATCATTCCTTACAACATGTTGCCATCTAGAACTAGATGTTATTTCTGTCATCTCCTCTTTCCCCTTCCTTATTACTCCCCTTCATGCCTTAGGAAGTATGTCAATACGCCAGTACAAAGCTGTTGACATAAAGGTGCCAGATAGTCTGCCAGAACTTCCCTGCCTTTGCCAGAAAAAGAACCACTTTCAACATCACCTATATACACAGACAGCACTTTCCTTGCAGTTTTGGTTTTTTCCTACTGTGGAGATAGTGACTATGATAGAGGTGGAAGGGAGAAGATATGGGTAATTTAACTTAACTTTCCACTTCTTTCTTCCTCCCTCCCTCCCTTCTTTATTTCTTTCCTTTCTCCCGCCCTCCCTCCTTAGTATATTTATTTGACTTCTGGAACCAAGTATAAGATCAAGCAAGTAGGAAGAAGAAAATGACCAAGTGAACATATGAAATGCTTCCTAATATATCATAAGCTTGCTTTAATTAATTTGTAATACCAGTATTTATTGAGCTCCAAGCATTGTGTATCATTAAAAAGAATCTGAGTTTTAAATTAGATGACCATTGTCCATTATGTGGCTGTTCTGTGTAAAAGTCAACAGGTCACTTCACCTCTCTGAACCTATCTCCTTATCTGTAAAATGCCTGGTTTCACTGGCTAGTATTTCTGGTTCTTTTTAGTTCTAATATTTGGTGATCCTAATAATTAGAAACATCAGTGAGCAGCAATATTATGTTTGCCACAGGAAACAAAGAATTCAATAAATATATTCACTTCTTATTTAAGAAATAATCATTTATAACACTAATTTATATTGACAAAGTCCTTGGAAATGATGTTAAGCCTTTTATATGTACTGTATCATTTGATCCTCACAATTATATACACAATTCACTCCATTTTTCAGATGAGAAAACTGAGGCTTTACAAACTTATCAAAGTTGTTGAGAGATATTCTCCATGTGTCTCTCACATTTCTGCACATCTTGCAAACAGAGGCACTGGATTATCTTTCAAGGGTGTTTATACAGTGAACAGCCTTGCAAAACACAGCAAAAAGCAGAAATGTTTACTATGCAGTATAATTAAGATAATGTCTTTCTCTGAGGCAGAGGTCAGGCAGGTTTACTGTCCATTATAAAAGATTTAGGTTTCCTACATTTGAGGTTCCTCTCCTGAAGCACATGTCCTGTGTAATCTGTTACTAATTTTATCCCAAGCCAGAAGCATGTGTTTATATATCATTGAAACTACTATATTTTTCCATTTGTCCTGCAGGTGTATACATATATATGAACTCCAAAACACGGTTACTCAGTACTCGCAACTGTAAGGTAAGAGATTTGTGAACAATTACTAGAGTCAGTGTTAAATTTCTTTACTCTCTTTTTAACTGAGCCATTTGCTACTGATTTTACTTTCTCATTCCACTGATTCTCCCCTTTACTACATTACACTTCCTTTACTTTAGAGATTCAGCTAGAAATTTTATGTCCATACTTAATAAAATCTACATTTACCATCTTTAGCCTCCTTACAAGTAAGATAAAGACCTTGGAATACTTTAACTCTCAACACTACTTTTCTGGTATACATGTTACTCTTTTTCTAGTTCTATCTTGTTTTGTTACTGAAAACTGAACATTACTGTTATTATTGTTATTAGCCAATGCTTATTTTGATTTATCTACATGTTTACCAACTTTTTCCTCTTCATTTCTTCCCTCCTTACTTCCTGAAGACTTACTTTTTGAAGACAATATTTTAGGATATTCTTTAGCATTGGTGGTAAATGCTTTGCTTGTTCTGTATAAAAATATCTTTATTTTATGATCTTAAAAGGTAATTTATTTGGGTGTACAATTCTAGGTTAACAGCTAATGTCTCTCAGTACTTAGAAGACATTATTTTCCTATCATTTGCAGTTGACGCTGCTAAAAGTCAATTGTCAATCTAATTCTTTGTAAATTATCTGTCTTTGTCTGGCTTTTAAAAGAAGCTCTTTATGTCTTTCATGGCCAATTTGTACTTTTCCAGCTTCAATGAAATGCTTAGTTGACTCATAGAACTCTAATACATATATACATATATATATATATATATATATATAAAATGTAATACATATAATAATGATATATATATATTACTAAAGATTGCTGTGGATGGAGAGGATACTATCCCTTCATGACACATTGCAAACTGAGAGGAGATCTTTATTTACAAAGGGAATGATCTATACTGTGTCATTCACTGGCACAACAATTCAACACTCTGGGGCCAGACTCAGCTCCACTATGAATACTCTGATGACAATCTACAAAATGTCTAAATAACTGTGCAGGAGAAGCAGTCTGATACATTTTGAAAGGAGGGAAGAAGAAGAAGCTGAAGTAGTATGGAAACAGAGATAATGAAAAACAAAATACTTTTATATCTTTTTTCATTTCCAGTGTAAAAGACGTCTTAATAAAAAAAAAAATATATATATATATATATATATATATATATATATTGCTCAATTCTGCTCTTTCTGGAATCCTCTTCCTCCAAGAAAAAAAATACTAATTTGGCCTTCACCATCTAGTTTCTGAATGCCAAAAGGTCTAAAAGGCCTTAATGACAAAGAAGCTAATGAGACTGTACACCCTTGTGCAGCACTTTTCAGCTTGAAAGCACTTTATGAACATTGGCTAATTAATCTTTACAACATCCCACTCAGAAAGAGAGTTAAATTGAAAATCATTAAACAGTGTGAACAAGTCACTTTAGCCCTGGAAGCTCATGAAAAGTACCACTAATAAGCATAAAATCTGAGCACTGCGACCATCCATCAACATCCTAAAGAAAGACAGTAGGTACTGAGCACTTTCAGACTTACAGACCACAAAGAAAGGCTACTCCAGCCCCAGGGTTTGGGCTGGTCCAATGATACATCATTAAAGAACACCGGAGGTCTACACTGGAGGTTCGTGGTGATGGGCCGGGGCCAACCCCTTTATGGGCCCCACTCCTGGAGGCAACACAGCTGGACGGGCCACATTACTGTTAGCCAAATTAATGGGTGAGAGGTTTTCCCCACCATCAGGCAACACCTCCTTTCTTGTGCAGATCCTGAGATCAGTGCTCTCAAGACGCTTCTGCCCTCAGGCATTAACTGTAAGGCAAAGCCTCACTGATTTGGAACTGGGGATGTTTTAATAGTTGTAATTCAAATGCTAAATAAACTCTTCAAGTAGAGTAATTTGGAAAATTAGGTATCAAAACAGGAAGCAGTTACATTATTTTCACATAATGAAACACTTTCCACATCTTTCAGAAACAGAGTATTTGAAACAGTAAAAAATTAGTTTGAAGTCTTCTAGAGACTCCAGAGGAAATTCCTGCTTCCAGAGGTATAGTTTGGTTCACGATAATTTGTTTCTATGCAAATTCAGTAAAGATAATAGGTTGGGTTTTTATTTCAAGAATCCAGATTATAAATGCATCTTGTCAACTCACACAGAAGTCTAGACTCTTGGCTAAAGCATGTCTTTTTCTCTCAGAGATGTGCCTTCTTTGAAGAAAAGTCTCCCAAAAATACAGAGGCATAAAGTACAAACTTTGTTTTAAAAAATTGGCATGGAATAGATGATACAATTACATACTTTTGGAAATTGTCCACTTTAAGAATTAACACTGAAGAGAATAGAGTAGAGGGGAGAATTTTATTCACAAAAGATGAGGGAGAGCAAGATGGAAAATAAGGAAGGAAAAGTTCTCTCTTCTTCCACTACTCCTTCTGAGGAGGGGGATGTAAGTGCTTCTGCTCCCATCCCTGGGTATGAAAGCTGGGCCCCCCAGAGAAATTGGAATAAGCACACTTCCACTATTCTCACCTCTCTCCCTGAAGCTAGTACTGGCTAAAATATCCACCGGAGGCCAAGTTTATCCACAGTAGACAAGCTGAGTCCAGTTCCTGGCAAGCAGCCGTACTGCATCAAATGCCTACTCTCTTGGACTTTTTAGAGGCACTGGCCTGCTGAGAACTTGAATCACACAGGTACTAGTCACATCAGCTAACAACATTATCTCTAATTGACCCCATTCCCCACTCCCGAGACTTTGGAATAATCACCCTCTCGTGTCCAGAGGCAGTTCTGAATTCTCACCTTCTTACTCAAAGAAACTCATCAAAGGTAAAACCCTGAAAGAATCCATTTCAGGAGCCAGGTCCTTTCTAAGATAATTTGTATTGTCATAAGATTTCAACCAAAAAAAAAAAAAAAAAGTACTTATATTACCACAACTCAGAGGTAACCACTATTAACATTTTGGAGGCTATCATTCAAGTATTCCTCATGCTCTTCCTCTCTTCACATAAACACCAACAGGTTTATCCTATATGTAGTGTTTTGTCATTTGCTTTTTTTCACTTTTTATAACCAGCTATCACTTATTATGAACAATCTTTATGGATGCAAAATATCTGACTATAAAGTCCAGAAAAAGAAAATGTATAGAGAAAGAAAATAGGTTAGTGGTTGCCTGGTCTAGTGATGGTAACGGGATGAACAATAAATGGGATAAGGGATCCTCTTGGAGGTATGGTCTAAAAGTGATTTATGATGATGGTTGCACCACTCATAAAGTTACTAAACACCACTACCATAAAATGGGTCCATTTTATGCCACAGTATAGCTGTTAAAATTATCATTAAAAAGTCCTACTCATTGTATGGATTGACATCATTTACTTAGTCAATCATCCACTGCTGGACATTTAGGTTGTTTCTAACTTTAGATTAACAATCATGGGTTAACATCCTTGCAATTAAATCTTTGTACATCCCATGATTATTTGCTTAAAACAAAACCTTAATATTTAAACTTATTTCTTTAATTTCATACACATGTATGTGGCACTTCCTCTGTTCCAAGCAATATTCTAAATGATTTACTAATATTAATTCATTGACATGTGTGTACACATTTAAATAACTCCTAAAAATACACACATTTTTAGTTTTTGTTTTAAAAATCCAACACTATAGAAGCACATACAATAAAATGGCTACAAATCCCCCTTCATTTCCTGTCCTGCTACCCACTCCCCTCCCAAGGAACAACCCCTGTGAGCATTTACAGTGTATTCTGGGTCCTCTTTATGAACTGCATACATACAATATCTAGTTTTAGGGGTGCTGGTCAACATAAGGGGGATCAGACCGTAAGTATATTCTAGACCTTTTTTTTCACTTGGCAGTATATCTTGGAAACTATTAATGTCATTTCCAATGAGATCTACTTAATTCTTTCTAATAATCTCTGCTGAATACTCTAGGAAGTGGATATACCCATTAGTAGACATTCACATTGTTTTCCAGTTTTTTCCCCATTACAAATAACACTATCATGAACTTCCTTACAGATATATCTTTGTGCACCTGGAAAATACTTCTGTTGGACAGATTCCTAGAAGTAAAATTTTAAGGCTGAAGAACATATGCATTTAAAAAAACTTAATAGCTACTGCCAAATTATCCTCCAAAAAAGCTCTACCAATTTATACTCCTACTAACAGTAATCCCCTATTCGTATAACATTGGATATTATCATCCTTTTAAAATGTCTATATGACAGATTAAATCAGTGCTCATTTTTGTATTAACTTACATTTATTGGATTACTAGTGATTTGGAACACTTCTCATAATTTGTTGGTTTTCTCTGGTTTCTTTTCTAATGTCTATTTATCTTTTCTTGATTTTTCACTGGACACTCCTCTGTTTTTATTGTTTAGTAAGGACTCTCTATATTCTAAGAATATTAACCATCTTTCATGTTTGAAAATCATGACTCTTTCTTGATAATTAGTAATGTCATCTGTGTGATACAGTCCAATGGGCCTACAAGCTAGGATTGCTTTGTCTAAGATGAATAGATATTATGGTTCAGTAAACTTGGCCTATTCCCTCTTAACTGGATGAGGAAATTTTGTAACAATGTCTACCTATGTAACTCTGTCAAGGTTATTTTTATAAGCAAGTTGACCTACATATCTCAGCCTGCCCAGTTGTTCCATTCGTTTTTGTAACTCAGAGCTCCTGTAAGAAATCAGTTCGAGCAACAGTTTGAACCAGGCATTCTTGAGTCTAGCTATCAATACCCTTACAATCTCCCCATTTACCAAGCACAGGTATAAAAGCAGGAAGCTACACTACATAGTAATTTAGTCATGGTATCAACACCCTGATGCTAGAAAAATTCTAATCTAATTAACGTATGAACAGAAAAATTCTGCTTAGCTATCTTCTGATGAGAAATATATATGTTTTCCTTTACATTTGAAACATATTTGCATAATTTCCTCATTAGTAGCACAATCCTTCCTTTCACCATCTCACTTATCTAGAGCTTTCGTTTTTCTAACTCATGGTTCTTAAACTAGTCGACATTTCACATAAATGGAATCCCATAATATTTGGCCTTTTGTGTCTGGCTGGCTGCTTTCACTTAGAATACTGTTTTCAAAGTTTATCCATGTTGTAACATGTATCACTACTTCATTCCTTAAAAATTTTTTAATTAATAGACTTTATTTTTTAGAGTAGTTTTAATTTTACAGAAAAGTTGAGTGGGAAGTACAGAGATTTCCCATATATCCTCCCTCAACATACACAGTTTCCCCTATTATTAACATCTTATCTTATAATAACCTTTAATGAAAAAGAATATAAAAACGAATATATGTACGTATATGCATGACTGGGACACTGTGCTGCACACCAGAAATTGACACACTGTAACTGATTGTACTTCAAGTTAAAAAAATCCTACATCAGTGTGGTACACTTATTATAATTAGTGAGCCATTACTATTAACTAAAATTCATAGTCTACTTTAGGGTTCAGTTGAGATGCATATATTCTTTCTGTTTTGACAAGTGTATAATGACATATATCCACAATTACCATGTCATACAAAACAGTTTCACTGACCTAAAAATTCCTTGTGCTCTGTCTACTTATTCCACCCTCCCTCCTCCCAAACCCCTAGCAACCAGTGATCTTTTTACTGACTCCACGGTTTTCTGTTCCCAGAATGTCATATAGTTGGAATCATATTCTATGCAGCCTTCTCTTACTGGCTTCTTTCACTTAGCAATATCCACTTAAGGTATCTTCATGTCTTTTCATGGCTTGATAGCTCATTTCTTTTTATCACTGAATAATATTCTATTATATGGGTATACTACAGTTTGTTTACTCATTCACCAATTAAAGGACACCTTAGTTGCTTCCAAGTTTTGGCAATTTTGAATGAAGCTGCTATCAACTATTCTTACATGTGTGTTGTGGTATTATTGTTTTAATTTGCAGTTCCCTGATAACATATGATGCTAAGCATCCTTTCATATGTTTATTTGCTATCTGTATACCTTCTTTGGAGAGATGTCTGTTCAGATCTTTTGCCCATCTTTTAATTGAGTTGTCTGCTTATTGCCGTGTTTTAGTTCTTTATATATTTTGGATACCAGCCCGTTCTCAGATAAGTGTTTTGCAAAGATTTTCTCCCAGTCTATAACTTGCCTGCTTGTCACACGTTACTTTTGTATAAACCTTATTAACCAGTTTTTGTTTGTTTGTTTGTTTCTGTTTTAATTCCAAAGAACTTTAGGCTTAAGCAAAGTTTCAACGTATTTCCTTATCTACTCTCAACCTATGTCAATACCAGTCCATCCAGGTCACTATCCTTTTGCCCAAGTCCAAGGAAAAAGGTATGTTTTGTCCATGGAGGTCTGTCATTTCCTGGAGTTTTTCATTCTGTCCTTTCTCCTGCATAAGATCCTTCCTCTCTATCACCATCATTTCTGTCTCCTCTCCAGCTCCTCTTCTCTCCCTTCAAAGGGGACTGTGTTCTCCTTTGACTGGTATTACTGTTTCCGTCTTCACTGTATGACTTACTTCTGCTTGTCTCCAGGTCTTCTAGCTTACAACCTTCAGTCTACAGGAAGCTTGTCTATAACTTTCCAATCACCAGATCACAAAATCCATCAAAAATTCTAAGTCCTCTCTGAAGCCTTTAACACTTGATCACCAGCTAGATATTAAAACCTTGGTTTCCATGCACTATACACTCCTATTTCTCTTTCTGTGTTTCTGATTTTCCCATTTAAATTATAATTCCAGATTCAGTCTTGGCTTTCTAATCTCTTTTTACAGTTTCCCTCTGAGGATTGATTTATTCTTACAACCTAAGAATCCTACAAAATAAGGTGGGTTGGCTATGTAAGAATTAACCTTTGAACAAGAGTCAGCTAGGAAAGACAACAAACTTGTTACAGCCAGATATTTAAACTTCCTTCTGCTTACTGGCTTCTCCCTCCTCACTCTTGAACTTCGGTCCATTGCTAATTCCCTTTGTCTCTGACTTCACTCTCTTATTTTCCCAACCCCACTTCCTCTCAGCCCCTCTCTGCTGTTTTTCAGATTTAAGTTTTAGAGTTTCTGATCCTGACCCACTAACTTGAGCTCTGAACACATTTGTTTCCTCTGTTTCATACCCTAATTTTAGCATTCCTGGTCCTAGATTGAATCAACTCTAAATTCAACCACATTAACTAAACAGGTGCCAAAGTCTCTTTCTCTTAGTAACCTTCAATAGTCTTCAATAGTCACCTCTGGGACGATTCTCAAAGTTGGCTCTCTGGGCGGACTTCTTCTCTGTGCTCTAGCTCCACATCACCAGTTGCCTACTGGACATTTCAACTTGGAGGTCTGTATACTGCCTTAAACTCAGCATTCCAAAACCAACTCTGTCATTTCAATTCCCCTCTCCTCCTGAGGAGCTTCCTCCTCCAAAATGCCCTATGTGCCAAAAGGACCATTAATGATTTCATCACCCAGTTCCAAACCTCTGAAGCTCTCTTTGATTGCAGTCTATATATAGCATAAGCACATCACAGCAATTTAGCAGGTTTTGAGCCTCTATTTCCACAACAATGAACTTCTCTGACCCAGCATTTCCATCCCTCCTCTTCTCTGGATTATTTTAACAGTAGCTAAGAGCTAAGACCCTCTCATCCTTACAGTGTGTCAAGAACTCATTAATCTCAGGTTTCCCATCCAGAAAAGTCATTAATTTAAACACACTGACTGCTGATCCCAGTGTGCCCTGTTGTAAAGAACATGAGATAATATAAGTACCTTCTGCATATTAAAAACTAGATATTTTTCAAACTACTTTTGTGTGACCATTTTTATACCATATACAGTATTCTTTTAAAATCTCACTAGAATTCATCAGACAGTATCTCTTAATATTTGAGACTATGGCTAGGTCATTTATAGATGCTTATGGAAGATATGTAATAATCTCAAGAAAAAATTGTGAGGAAATGTAAAACTGCTATTCAGAAAAATGCATGAGACTCAGAGGGGATTCTTCACTTATCTATCTTTTTTTCATTTTCCAAAAATAATTTATCATCCAAATGCAACATCAATGACATGGATAATAAACCACACTATTTTTAAATTTCTAGCAATATTCTCCAGTGGAGAAGAAACAGAGAAGGCTATGATAAATATGCTTAGAGCATTAATATTTAATTAATGGAATAGGACCCTAAAATGAATATTATAAATGTAAAAGCCTTGATCAAATCCGTATTTGTGTCTATGCAACTAAATCACAGAACTGATACCTAGTAAATTTAGGGCGTTCTTACCGGACAATCTTGAGCACAGAGACAGCTAAAAGTTTGGCCTAACAACAGACAGAACTTTGTGAAGGGCTAATCATTTACTAGCAGAGTGGCATATTAATCCAAAGAGGCGATGGGGAAGCTTTCTATGTGGTTCATTGGTAGTTCAGCCAAAGTCTCTCATTCTGTATCTTAGAACAGTCCAGCTAACAAGCTAGGAAGCGATCTTCAAAACCAAAATGCTTTACGACCCCATCCTCACCTCCCACTTCCACCCAGTTTCAGTCTGTCAGCAATATAGGCTCATTGCTTCCTTTAGGTGCTATTTGTCTTCATACTTCAATTACTTGTTTTCAGGGCTAAGTTTCATATGAGTAAGCAAAAGAATAAAAATACTAACCCAAAGAAACAGAAAGAAGGAATTAATAAAAATAAAAGCTGAAAATAGTAAATGGGAAAACAACCAGCAAAACTGATAAATTATTCCAGAAATGGTTCTTGTAGGGAAAATCAATAAAACATATAAGTTACTAGCTAGTTTAATCAGAGGGAAAAAACCCACGAATATACTAAAACAGAAGTGATAAAGAAGCACAGTGCAGAAAAAGAATTAAAAGAATTATAATAGACTTCTCTGCACAACTCTAAATTTATATACTTGAAAATCTGATGGAAATTTGTGAATTTCAAATAAAATATAAATTAACAAAGTTGAGTCAAGAAGAATGAAAAAATTTGAGTAAAACAATCACCACAGAAATAAATTATAGAGAGTTGTAATGAAATCATTTTCAAAAGGGTGCCAGGTCTAGACAGATTCATAGGCAAATTCTTTCAAACTTTTGAGACCAAGGTAATTCCTATGCTATTCAAAATTTTCCAGAATCCAGAGAAATATAGAAAACCCTCAAATATTTTTTGAAGACACAATAATTCTGACAGCACATCCTAATAAAAATAGCATAAAAATTAAACTTAGAAAAGAAATCCAATTCATTATGAAAACAGTAAGAAATATCCTAAATAAAATATTAGAAGATTAAATATATGTATTCACTGTACTACATCATTTTAGATAAGGGACTTGACCAACCACAGATTTTGGTATCCACAGGGCTCCTGGAACCAATCCCCCAAAGATCCTGAAGGATGACTGTATACATATTTGTATATTAATAAACTGAATTTATCTTGCAATAACATATAATGGAAAAGAATCTGAAAAGAAAAAATATATATTTATATATATGTATAACTGAATCACTTTACTGTACACCTGAAACTAACATTGTAAATCAACTACACTGCAATAAAAATAAAAATTAAAAAAAGAAATGCAAAAACAAAAAAAAGAAATTGAATTTATCCAAATATTAAAAAATAATGGACATGACCAAGAATCTCTATTCACTGAACTTAAGGTAAAATACTGTAAAATCGATTATTAAAACTATATCAACTTGTAAAGAAAAAATATCACTTTAATATTCTAAAAAGTTATTTGATAAAATCCACTCCATTGGCTATGAAATTTTTAATAAGCAAGAAAGGATATGAAAGAAGATTTTTCAAAATGGAGAAACATACTACAATTCTAAATGAAAATTGTCAATATTAAAAAGAGATCAATTACCCTCCAAATCAATCTATAAATTTTATCCTAGTAAAAACTGGGATGATACGTTTGGAATTTGACAAAGGAAAGTAATTTCAAAATTCAAATGGAGTGAGAAATGTACACCAATAACCAACATTAAAAGAAATAAGAGAAACAAGGAGTAAGGCTATGATGATCAAAACAGAGTAGTATCACAGAGATAATAATCACACAACACAATGGAACAGAAGACCAGAATCAGTACATACAACTTAGTATGTGACCAAAGTGGCATTTCAAATCAATGAGTAAAGGATGGATTTAGTCAATAACTCATGTTGAGACAAACAGTTCACCATTTGGGGAAAAAAAATCCTAAAAATTAGAAAATCTTTTTAAAAAAAATCCCAGGGAGATTGAAGATAGGATTAAAAAATAAACTATAAAATCATAGGTGAAATGTTGTTAAATATTTATATTGTCCTTAATTGTGAAAGTTCTTCCCAACCAGAACACTAAATGTGGAAATTTTATGAGAGACTTTGGATACATCTGCAAATGAGAACATTTATATCTCAAGTATAGGCAAAATAAACGGAGAAAAATGATTTGCAAGGATTGTGATAATTGTGAATACCCTAAATAGGAAAAGAATTATGTCAAATCAATCAGAAAAAAACTTATAAAAATGATCAAAAGATATAAGCAGGCAATTCACAAAAATAGAAACACAAATAACTAAGAACTATGTGAAAATATGTTCAGTACACTAATTATCAAAGAAATATAAATTAAATTAACAAGTCATCACATTTCTTCTGCTATATTGATAAATATATAATTAAAACAAATATCCAGAGCTAGTAATAATGTGGGAAACAGGCATCTCTTGAGGGAGATGAATTGGTGTAGCATTTCTGAAGAACAGTTTTGTGAAATGTACCAAACGCCTTTAAAAAGAACGGACCCTTTGTCCTTCCAATTTTATCTCAAGAAAATAATCTGACAGGATCATTCAAATGTGCTCATGTCTCACCAGGGGTAAATTCACATTTTGTAAGGCCTGAAACTTACACATTTGGAAAGGGAGCTCCTTAAGGAAAAAATACAAAATTATGAAAACAAAATTAATTATAAAGATGAATATTTATTTAGAGTGAGATAAGAAATTACAATAGATTAAAAGATGACTAACACCACAGCCATTACAACATCTAAAAGAAGTATATTTATATTAATTTTCCTAAATTTTTGACAGCATGCTTTTTTTATTGCCTCTGCATGTGATAAGTTTTTAAGATTGTCTTTCTATAAACATATAGAGAAATAATTGTCTTTTCTAGCATGATTGCTCGAAATTTGTTTTACATTATTGATGGTTTGGATGCATAATACATACAACTTCACCTCCTATTTGCAGTACTAGTAGTACTGCATCCCACCAATGCAGGAATTCTGATAAATTATATTTTGAATAATTCCCACCTAACAGTAATAAAGAAAAGAAAACACCATGTGTTTATCACTGCACATGCTGCATTATTGAGTATGCTCTGGACAGGAGAGAATTGTTTTGACTAGGCATCTATGAAAACTGAAGTTTACACATCTAATGAGTGAAAGAATTTTCCATAGACCAGCTTCTGGCTTCACACATTTCAACCCTTGTTTCCTCTCCACTGTGCATATTCCAGGGTCACATACTGTAGAACACATTCACATCACAGTGTGTGTGACCTCGGGCCCTGAATATTTGTGTCAAGATGTTGAGTGAGCTGGGAGAGTGGGTGAAAGAGTATTCAGGGAAACCATTCGTACAGCATAAGCCTAGCAACAACTTAACTACACTAAAGGGATTGAAAACCGTATAAATATTTATTAGACTCAAACTAAATGTATTCCCAACTTGACTTCTTCCCTAACTAGTCCCCCAAATGTCTGTGGCCCCTCCAAGGACACTTGACAAATGAGGAAGCATGACAGACAGAAAGTTGGAATGGAAAAAAAAAGTTGCCTCAAGTGAATACCATTAAAATATCTTACATTTGCTAACCTTACAAAATCTTGCTCCTTCTTACTTTCTTATACAGATTTTTTTTTTCCTCTGATCGCTACTTGCTGGAGTTCCTCAAGACTTGATCCTGTGACTTCTTATCTCACTCACTTCTTTTCCTGGAAATCTTATCCACAACACTGAGTTAAAATACTATCGACATGATTATGAATTCCGAATTTGTATTTCTAACACAGAGCTTTCCTTTGGGACTTGGATCCATCTGCTTCCTCAACATTTTCACTTAATATGACTCAAAAACACCTCAAATATCTTATCCAAGACAGAATGCACAATTGACAGTCAACATCTTATTTCTCTTCCAAGAGGAAATAGATGTCTTAGTGGAGACACCACCTTTCAAACAGGGGTTGAATCCAAAAGCCCAGGAGCCATGTCCCATACCCAACACATCACTAAGTCCTGGTGATTTTACCTGTTATCTCTTCAACATTTCTTCTCTTCATCATCTCTTCCCATTCCCTCACCTCCAATGCAATCCAGGCTACCCTCATGATTCTTCCATGTCTTCCTACTGGCCAGAAGACCTGGTAGTCAAAGCCCTCAACAATCTGGCCCCAACATATTTCTCTAGACTCATCTTCCAGGACTCTTCTCCCTCCATATTCCATCTTCACTAGCCACACTAGATTATTCATTCTTCTGCACAATGAAGTTTTATACGTCTTTCTTTCTTCATCATTATTCCCCCATTCTAGAATATTCTTGCCCCTTCTGTCCATCTGTTAAACTCTACTTATTTTACAAGGCCCAGCTTGGATATCATCTTGATGAATTTTTCCCACACCCTTCCTTTTGCCCTAACATTCTCTCTGCCACTCTCTCTACTCTACCAAACAAAGAACTGGTACTCCATCACACTTTTATAGCTCTTTGTACATACCACTAAAATAGCATGTTTATACTGTAGTTCATTTTTATCAACATCTATAACCCTGGATAGATTGTGAATTGCTTGTGGGCAGAGACAATGGCTTAGTTATCCTTGTGTCTTTCTGCCACTTGACACAGGGCCTAGGCACAAGGTAGGACCTCAATATATGTTTCCACAGCATATCTTCAAGATTCTT
The DNA here is from genome assembly GCF_048773025.1 of Camelus bactrianus. Classification (NCBI taxonomy): domain Eukaryota; kingdom Metazoa; phylum Chordata; class Mammalia; order Artiodactyla; family Camelidae; genus Camelus; species Camelus bactrianus. Next base: position 57,924,018 of record NC_133543.1, read on the forward strand.
TCTGTTACAAGTGAAAAAGATCCCAACTGGATCTGGCATAAGCAGAAAAAAGAAATTGATATGTTCACATAATAAAAAGTACAGTAGAACTAGCCCCAGCAGATGCTGGATCAGAGCTCAAACGAGGTCATAAAATGCTGCCCCTACTCACCTCTTATCTCAGCTCTCCTTCATGTGGGTTTTCATTTCAAGCACCACAACAGCTCTGGATCATCATTCAGGGTGAAATTTCAGCAGTGTGGGAAAAGCTTCTTTTCCCTGTCTGTTTGCACAAGAATGTTGGCCCTGGCCTTCACAGGCCTTCAATGGCCTAAATTGGGTTACATGATCATTGCTGAACCAATCCTTGAAGTCAAAGAAAACCAATCCTCTGATAGGCCAGAACTGAGCTATATGCTCATCATTGAGCTTGGGGTGGAAATAAGGACTAAGAATGGAGGGTAGGGTAGCTCTCTAGAGGAAAGTCAAAGCCCAACTACCAAGATGCTGAGTGCCCAAAATAATAACTGGACAGAGGTACCTTGGAAACGTATTGAGGAAAATTAACTTTCCTTTCAGATAGTATTCTCAGTGTTACCTCACTGATTCGATATTTCATAAATTGGAAATCTATCCCTAAAAATATTCTTGGGTTCTTAAGAGCACTAGGTTCATGCTTCTGAACAACCAGCATAAAACCTAGCACACAGTGGCTGCTCAAGCAATATATTTTTAATTAAATAAGAGAATGATTTAATAAATAATACAGTCTATAAAATAAGATTTAAAATAATGTATAGAAAATTTCATACATAAATATATGCATTAACCAAGACAAGAAATACAGAGATCTACTTTACCTAGAGTGCAATTCATTATTTAATAAGTGACCAGGTGGGACACACTTGTGTTTACTTAAGGGTTTAAAAAAACTATACATTTTCCCCATCTCCTTCCTCCTTTCTTTTTCTTTAAAAGTTCAGAATATGGGCCATTGCTTTAAATTCTTGTCTTCACTTACTAAAATTAACTGTAATATGATCATATATGAACCCAGATTGTATTTTGGACCTACATCTATAAATTACAGCATTGGTGACCATAATCAAATCAGAGTCTGGCTCAAGCTGACACTGCAGAAATGCTGACTACGAAGTAGAGTTCCGCCTGAGTTAAAAGCAATAATGCTATTTGTTTTGATCTTAAAGGGAAGAAATTTTTCTTACTAACGTCTTTGACAGACCTACTATATCTACAAAGATTAATTTCTTGATTGCTCTAACACTTATCTATTGACCGTGAGCATTAGACAAGGCTGTCAGCTCAAGGAATTTATAAGATCCAACATCAAATCCACAGATAGAGAGTGAACTCCTTGCTGGCAGAATCAATATTTTAGTCATTTCCCTGCCCCTCTGAAACTGGGCACAATATCTGACATAAAATTTTCTCAAGAAATAGTTCTTGAATTGATGCAAGCACACATACACACATGTCTTTATGGCTTAATATGTTTCTTCACGTTCTGTCTGCTGTGATGCTTTCCTTTAGACACCCCCTTACCAAGAGGGCAATGAGTATCGGTCTTCTTGTGCACATACAGCAACCAGGAAGCTCAGGGGCAGAGGTGGGATGAAGAGGACAAAGAACCAACTTTTAGATTATACTCACTTTTCTTGCTTTGAAAAAGAATAGAGAAGCAGCAAAAGTTCTCTCTGTATCTATATTAATTTACAAAGTGAATGAAGATAATAGAAACTAAACAAACAAACAACTTCTATCACTGGAAGCATTATTTGTGCAAATTATATGTCAGACTCAGCACTAATTTCATCTTGCCCATGTATCATACACAGCCACTCTTAATGAATAGCTTCAGGCTAACTTTAGAAATGTCTTTATCATTTTCTAGAGGAAAAAATGCTGCTTGATTTATCACCTGTACTTCTACTAAATATTTTTTAAAAGTTGAAAAGTAATTGGTTTCATGAAACTCTAGTAAAAATAATTTGTAGGAAATTTTATCTTCACATTTTCATGTTAGAAACCCCCTTGCTGTCTAAGAAGTAAATTTTATGTCTAACAGAATCATTTTAAGACTTCACTAAGAGCAAATTTTGATTCATTGACATATAATCCACCATCTCCTCAGTGTTTGCATTATAATTTAGTGGATACAACACCAAGAAGGAAATTAAGGCACTGAAAGTGAACAACTCTAGGCAGTAAAGTATGGAAACCACAAAATAGGAGATACAGCAAGTTCCAGCTTTGGGGATTTGAGAGGTTTGAAGACTAGGACTGGCTCTCAGAAATGTTCTAAAGGGGAATTGAAAATTTCAAGGAATTTTGTAACTATTTATTAACTTTATTTAAATCAATGTGGCAGGGACATATGCTGTTCATTATTTACCTTTTCCAGAGTTTTTACCTCCACTCAGTCTACATGTAATCACAAACTTTCGGCTCTATGTACTAGAAACCCTACTCACCATGAGGGTGAAGAACTGAAACATCCTGGTATTTTTTTCACTCCAAGTCTACAAGTCCTGATCAGCATTGACCTGCACCGTCTAAAAAATCTCTTGATAAATCTTCCTGCCTCCAGTGTCTCTCCAGTGAGGTCTCCCCTCCTCTCTGCCGCTTTTGACGCTCCAGACCAGATCATGTACCCTCTTGTTTAAATGTCCTCAGCAGCCCCCCGCTGCCAGGGTCAGAGCCCTCCTGGCCCTTCACAGTCTGGCCCCAACCTATATTCCACACTTGTCTCCTGTTGACCCTCAGACAACTGACCCTGACCCACACCTGTGAAACATGAAGCCAACAACATCCCCCTTCCTTTTAATTATTATCTTTACAAAGGCGTTGTCGTGACAATAGAACTTTTCAGGCCAGTTTCTGCGTTTGCAATGGTTTCTCTTTCTGATTTATGATCATTTTGGAAAAATTTGACTTATTATATAGCCTGCCACTTCTGATACTTAAGGCAAATTAGCAACTGTTGCTTAAATGTCCAGTCTCCAGCATTGACTTTGTTCTCTGAAATGTGAAGAGGATGAAAATGTGTCTCTTAACTGTGGAGATTACAGATGGGAACAAGCCCCTCACCCTGCGGGTACCAGACTGGGCTCACGCTGTCGAAGGAGAAACTGCTCCATAGATGGCTGGTAGCAAAGGCGCCAAATCACATGGTTAGACAGGGGAGTTCTTGAAAAACACATTTTCCATATTCCACCACATAGATTATTGGTAAAATGGGACAATAAAATAACCATTTCAGTAGCCCAATCTCTGCATTAGTTTCTCCGTCTTTGAAGGAGAAATTGCTTTCCTGAAGTAAAGGAATATCTCAAAGTTCTGCAATTATGTTATGATTTAAAAGTGCTACAATACCAAGTTCACCATATATTATCACAGTGGATTTTATTTAAACGAGTATAAGACCTCTTACCATAGGATCCAGCAGTCACACTCCCTGGTATGTACCTAAATGAAGCAAAAACCTATGTTCACACAAAATCTGCACAGAGATGTTTATAGCAGCTTTATTCATAATGGCCAAAACCTGGAAGCAACGAAGATGTCCTTCAGTCAGTAAACTGATAAATAAACTGTGGTATAGCCAGATAATAGGATGTTACTTGGTAACAAAAAGAAATGAGCTATCAATCCAGGAAAAGACAGGCACATTACTAAGTGAAAGAAGTCAAGCTGAAAAGGCCACATTGTAAGATTCTGACCATACAACAACCTGGAAAAGGCAAAACTATAAAGACAGTAAAAATATCAGGGGTTTGGAGGAAGGAAGGAATGAACAGGCAGAGCATTGAGAATTTTCAGGGCAGTAAAACTATTCTGTGTGATACTATAGTGATGGATACATGCCATTATAAATTTATCAAAGCCCATAGAATATACACCAAGCATGAACCCTAATGCAAACTATAGACTCTGAGTGATAATGATGTGTCAGTATAGGTTCACTGATTGTAACAAACGTACGCTCTGGTGCGGGATATTGAGAGTGTGTGAGGACAGTGGGTATATGGGAACTCCTTGTACGTTTAACTGAATTTTGCTGTGAACCTCAAACTGTTCCAAAAAATAAAGTTGACTAATTTTTAAAAAGAACATAAGATAGAGAAAATGCCATTTAATAAAGCTTATGTAATGAATACTTAACAAAGCTTCATGACAATCACTTGACAGATGTGAAGATTTTATTTCTGTGATTCTAAGAATAAATTGTAGAAAATTATAATATAGGTTCAGTATTTCCAGTTCCTGTGTAAGTTCTGATTCTGACTGAATCTGAAGGATTAACTTTATTCAAAATAACAGAATTGTTTCAACATAATATTGCAGTTATGTTTTCAATTTTTATGTTTCTCAAAATAAAGGTGTTTGGGAACTTGGAAAACCTAAGCTGTGTTCCTTTAGGTCAATGTGGAGGGATGAATTGGAGAAAAGGAGAAAAAAAAAAAAAAGCCTACAGCAAGATGAAATCGTTTTCCTTTATGTGACTTGCTAGAGTTTTCAGGGAAATCTGAGGGTTGGAGGTGGGAAGAGTGACAAACTAAGGTGACCCAACCCCTTTTCATAGGTGCCACCAGCCTGGGCCTGGGCTCTCATGGCCACCTGTCTTCTCCCTTCTCTCCCCAAGAGCAATGGGTGTCAGCCCACAGGGTCTCAGCTCTAAACCCTGTTTTCCTCCTCGCCCTCCAAGAGCAGTGCACACTCTCTGGGGTTGGAGGCCACATTTAGAGAGACCATTCTTTAGTCTGCTGAGAGTCTTGACTTGCTGGGCAACATGTTCAAGAACACCGATTAGAGGCCAGTGAGATCAAAACTAAATGAATATTTAGTAAGTATGTTAACCTTGAGAAATGAAGGCTACCATACTTAAAATAACTTTATCTTAAAACAGTATTGTAAAGAATGCATCGGTATTACACAGCCTGATGGGAGGACCTGAACCTTGTACAAGGACAAGACTCTGTTTCAGTTCAAAATTCCTGTGAGGCAGCTTCTGTGCTTTGTTTTCTCTTTCTTTTCACATTGTCTGCTTGACATTTTCTTGGGTTTCTTTTACACTTAATCGCAAGTAAATTACTTCAGGAGGTTGTGTGTGGGTGAATGTGGAGGTGTGGGGAGGGAGAGCTAATTTTGTAGTTGAATAAATTCCATTTAGAAGCTCCCCTCCTGCTCAGTCTCACATCAGACTCTCAGCACAGACATCACAGTGCACGTGTTGCTTTTCTTCCAGGCTGCTTCAGTGTGAGAATCTAAAGACAGCAATACAATTTGTAAGTAACTGCTATCGGAACAATAATCCCACTTTTGTACAAGTTATTTAGTTAATAAACCAAAGTTCCAGGATAAATATGATTATAATAAACAAAACACACTCCCTGACAGGAAACAGGAATGAATCACCATCTACAAGTTTGATAGACTCAGAGTGGGCTGCTCACTGTTAGTATAGGTATGAGATTTGGCGTACCTTTAGAATTTCTCTTTGCTCCATTTGAAGCTTATTCTTTGAGGTTTAAAATGATCAATTAATTATGTGCAATTCAACAGCTATCTCATAATATCATTGTATATTTGTGCTGCTAGTCATAAAATGACTAGTGTTTCTGAAGCTAAATTTTCTGATAAATTTGAGAAGATGGATTAGAGGCAAATTTACTCTAAATAAGTTTCTCAGTGCATGTGGTAGACAGCCAGCCCATACATGCTTATAGACAGTGAAGGGCCTGCATCCAAGCAGGCACGTAAGCATATATTAGCACCTGCATGATGCCTAACTTGCAGGTAATCAACAGCCATATCTAATGCCTGGGTGAGTAGTCAACGAACTAAAACCAGATCAGGAAAGACAAAAATAAAAAAACAAACAAAAAAACAGCGTTGGCATGAGTCCCAGTGTCTATCCTGGGGAAGCCCAGGTCAAGGTCAGGGACAGCAATCAGAGTTGAAAGTAGAATGCTGAATAACTACCACGTTCTGGGGCTCGACCCTTCCTCTACCTGGAAATGAGTCACAGAGCAGAGTAGAAAGGGTAGGACATCTCATCCCGCAGGTGTTCATAGGGAAGCTTCTACATGCACATTGACTAATACAAGGCCCAAAGTCATAAGGGGGAACCCTGAACAAAACCCAAATGCTGGTTCCTCTGATCACCTGAGTTGCAACCTAAAGAAGATCTATGAACCAACTGGGACCTGTAAGGGATGAACTGGATTGGATCCAACCCTCTGGATTGGATCCTTAACTGATCTCTGAACCTTAACTGGAGAAGTTCTAGAACTTGCCCATCAAGGAGAGTCCTGCACTGGGGCTTCTTAGCCAGGCCCACATCCCCTTGGGACTCACAGTGCGTCATAGGCTAATCCACTGATTCCCCAGTTTTTCACCATCCACCCTTGTGGGTAGCATCTTTCAAAATCTTCATCATTCTCTAAATTTGCTGGTATTAATCATTTGTTTCTCATTGTTTTATTCGTCATAGACAAATGCTGATAAAATTCCCACCAAAATACATTTAAAAATCTTGTTTAATCTGTGCAGACTTGTCTTGGTTAAGCATATTGTCTCTATTAGTCTTTTTGCATTGTTTAAATTATCCATGGGTCCCACCTCTTACCAAGCACTAACCAGCACCTCATCTCTTCTTACCACTACTGCCTTCTTGGACTGCTAGGGGTCAGGAGTCCCTCCGCTGGGAATCACTGAGCTAAAATAGCTACACATTTGCTTAGTCCAGAAAACGGGAGTAGTTCAACTGTAGCCATTTGTCACTGTGTGGCATCATTTCACTGTGTTGATCTAGGCATGAAATTTTCAAGGTAGTGTTTTTATTTTGGTATGAATGTTGATCACCTCAAATTGGCATTTCAGCCCATGGCAAGTGCAAGGCTGCACTTGTTCAGAGGCATGACACAGCAAATCATAGGCAACACCCAAGAGACCTCAGGAACTGATTCCTTCCACGCTCCAGGCACAGGGCCCCTGACTCACCCCTACCAGCCTGAGGCCATGTCCCAGGATCCTTTGGGGAAGGTAACCAGAGGCAGATCTGTCAGGGCCACTGCTGAAGGGCACACCTATGATACAACCTTGAGATCTGGAGCCAGAAGATCTAGGTTTGAATCAGGGCCCTGACCGTAACACCTGCCAGAAGTGTGACACTGAGGAAGACAATTACCATCGGCCAAAGGGAGTAGCAAGTATCTCTGCCCCACCTCCTCATCTCAAACACACATCAGAAAGACCAGGATATCTAATCCACTGTCAACCTGCTCCATTTGGTGTCTCGTAAAATCACTTGTCAACATACTTTGTCTCACCTATATATAATTTTGCTTTATTTTCTCCAGGAACTCTTACAGGAAATTGTTTCTTCTATAGATACCTATGTATTTATCTTAACCTACTGTTATTATAGGGAACCATAGAAAAAGGTGGGTGGAGTGTCATTTGAGGATTGTGAGGTATTGACAGAGAGAAAAAAGGCAAGTGCAGATTTTACTAGGCAGATGGAAGTTTAAGAAATATTAGTGGTCTCGAGTCATAATAAAGAATGCCCTTTTACTATTTTTTCCCTTGTTCTCCCAGAACACAATGTTAATGTTTTCTATACCTGGTCTATTTTGAGTTTGATTATATTTTGGCATTTGTGTGACAATGTTAGAGTTACAGCCTGTCACTTCACATTCTGTTGGTGACACTTAGACCTATTTTTCATTCGGTTTCCAGAAAAAAAAAAAAAAAAACCTGTCACTTTATTTCCGTGGTTTGAGGCCATGGACAGAAAGCCATCCCTAAGTCCTTGGTGCAATTTAAACAACACATTTTGTAATCACTTCTCCACCGCTCACAGATCTCCCCTATTGTGAAAACATGCCCCAAAGGATAGCTATTCCCTTCACAGATGCTCTACCATGAATAGGTGGATGTTTGAAAAGTGACTTGGTTTGGAATTTTATTTATTTATTCCCAGGGTTATAAAAAATCAAATACTTTTATTCGATTGTTTTGTATTTTGAAGATCCTGCTGATATCCCTGGGAGCTGCAATTTTCTGAGAGTATAGACTTCCAGGGGAACTGTTAGGACTAACACTATGTCCCTAAAATAATTGTGATGCATCTTTTTATATACATTGCTATAGAGGAAAGTTGTGAACACCTTTATAGCGCTCTAACTGGAATTAACCACACATGACGGTTTGCTGGGAGGTCTGGCTTATGCCTGTTGACTCATTTCCTTTCACTTGCAGAAATGTCCTGATTTGGGTGATAAATTATATGGTCACTCTACCTCTAATGCACTTAGTTATATGAGTCAACCCTGAGGGAGACATGAATGACAAACAATTGATTAATCACAGAAATCAGTAACAGAGTGAAGGTTTTAGGGGGTTGGATATAGTTCAGTGGTAGAACACATGCTTAGCATGCACAAGGTCCTGGGTTCAATCCCCAGCGCAACCTTTATTAAAAAAAAAAAAAAGAAAAAAGGAAGTGAGAGCTTTATTGGCAAGAGTGTGTGACTCTTTTCTTATGAAATCTACCTATGAAGATGATGTAAAGTTGCTTTCTAGCTTACCTTGCCAAAAAGCTCCAATAGGACAAGGAAGAACACTTTAACTTTGCATTGAGCTCCAAGGTGAAGAGAAGATCCTGTTCACTCCAGTCAAGAAGCAAATTCACCCCTTACCCAGTACAAGGGATGCTTCTAAGAAGTAGAGGGACTATAGATTTTGTTTTCTGAAGACCCCACCAACCATCCAAAGACATCAGCATAACCACTAGATGCAATGAAAAAGAGAAAAGTACACATATGAAGACAGGCAAAAATTACTAATTGTTAATGTTCACAACTTTTTCTTTAACCTAGGGGAAATAGGAGAGAAGGAGTTTCTAGGAGAGGTTGGAAAATTTAGAGAGAAGAGGGGGGGAAAAATCACTATTAGGATAAAGAGGAAGAGCTCCTAGAAGGAAGGGGAGGTTTGAAGGAGAGGGGAGCAGTGAAGCTTAACACAATGGGTTTGCAGTTGTTGAATGTGTGGGAGAGAGAATTTAGGGGATGTGCTGCTCAGGATGCCTCTGAAAGCAGTAACAGAAATCCAAGCTAAAAATGCCTTTAAAAAGGGCAGGTGGGGGAGGTGGAGATATTACACATAAAAATCCCAAAGTAAGGAGGCAGGGCTGGTTATTCAGAGTCCACAGTCCCTTCATCCTTATGCTCTGCCATCCACGTCGATTTACATGTTTTGTCAACCACTGGCTCAGCCTGCTCCCCTCATGTTTCCTCAGAAGCAGCTCCCTTTCCCCGCATGTGTCATCTTTTCACTCAGCAAGGAAAATCCTTTTCAGAAGATTCCCAGCAGACTCATATCTCATTGGTCAGAACTGCATATTATACCCATGCTTAAGCCATTCCCTAGCAAGGAAAACAGGACCACCACATGGCTTAGATCCACCATAATTCACCTTCCTGGGGCTTAGGACGAGGCTCCCCTTCCATGAAGTGCATGGTAATGAGGCACAGGATGGATTCCTATTAGAGAGGAGGAAGAGGAACAAGGAGTGTCCGGTAGTATGTGTTATGGGATGAACTGTGTCCTCCTAAAATTTATATACTGAAGTCCTAACACCCAGTACCTCAGAATATAACCTATTTAGTCTTTAAAAAGGTAATTAACATAAAATGAGATCACATGGATGGGCTCTGATCCAATATGACTAGAGTCCTTAGAAGAAGAGGAGATGAGGACACAGACACGTAGAGAAGGAAGACCATATGAAAACGTAGGAAGAAGACGGCCACTAACACACTCAGTACCCCGGGTACAACCCTGTCAACACCTTGATCTCAGAATTCTAGCTTTCAGAACTGAAAAAATAAATTTCTGTTGTTTAAGCCATTCAGTCATGGTAGCTTGGGTTGACTAGTACACACACAACCAGGAACATCTGCATTCTGGGAAGAAATAAGAGCTGGGAAAGCATTTTAAGACGTTTTTCTTATCTAGACATTGTTTATCAACAACTGGTAGCATCACAAAAAGAGAACCAGACAATACGTACCTCCTAATGGAAGTGTACAACACTATACTCAAAGAGGCAATCTTGCCCCCAAGAAAGAAAGAAAGAAAGAAAGAAAGTGAATTTCATCAAGACATTAGACTACCAAGTTACAGAAATAGAGAGGACAGAGGAACATGTTTGCCATAGGGATGCAATCAGTAAAATCTATATTGTGGGAAACTGTGTAGGATAAATGTCCCTGGATTAAAGGACCTTCCACAATATGGGACTTACAGTGCTGATGCAGGGAAAGTTATGGGCAAACCAGGACAAGTTGGTTGCCCTATCCATCTCTTCAGCAAACAAACTGAAAGGGCAAAGAAGAGATGGAAAGGGAATCTGTATAATAAAAATACCTAAAAAGATGTATCAGCCAATCATAACATATAGACCTTAATTTGAGCAAATTAATCAACCAGTAAAAAAAAGTGTTATGAGGCAAATAAGTATTAATTTTTTCAGTGTGAAAATTGTTATGTTTTGTAAAACAGTGATCTTTCTATTTAGAGATCTATAACTGAAATACTTACAGATAAAATTGGATGATGTTTCAAATTTGCTTCAAAATAAGATGGAAGGAGGGTATGGAGGTGGGGATGAAGCAGAATGGCCAAGAGTAGATAGTTGTGAAACTGGGTGATGGGCATATTACACTATTCTGTCTAATCTGTACAAGTTTAAAGTCTTCCATAATAAAAGAGTTTTATTACAGAATCTTTTCCTATATATGAAGAATATACTCTCCAACTTAGTATTTTCTTCAGAGGCAAAATAATATCTGAATTAACTTAAATCACCTATGTGTTGTCGGGCTGTGTTTCTTCAAAGGCATCTGGGCCAAAAGGCAACTCTGGTTATGTTGGAACTATATTTGAAAAAGTACATGAAATGATAATTAGGACAGAATGGGGTCCCGGGAATTTATGCTGTTTTACTTATTCCAGAAAAGCTTAGTAAAGGAGGTGAGATTTCAGCAGCTGCTTATATGAAGGATGCAAGTCCTATTCATAATCATTCGCTTTCCTATTAGCCTGCTGTGCTCCTAGCTAATACTATTATCAATTTCATTTAGAAAACAAACATTCTGATACATTAAAATTATTTTTAAATATGAGCAATGCTCTTTGCAAACAATAATCATCAAGAAACTACTCAAAAATTTGTTCTGCAGTAGGAGTTCTGTTAAATAAGTTTAGGAATCACTGAACTGAACAGCATGCTGGGCAGTACTCTTCATACCTTGCACATGAGGATGCACTGTGACTCTCTAGGAAGAATGTACAGTGTAGCCTCTATTCTGGAAATTCTAAAGGGAATGGTGTTTTCATGGTGCACATTGACTCATTCTCATGTTTATGTATTTCTTAATTAATCAAAGTCAAAACTAGTTTAAAGTGACCATATTTTGGACCAGACCAACCTGAAAAACATATTGGAAGGGGAGCATGTAGTAAAAACTGAGCACCAGCCAAGAAGTTTAGGGCTCTGAATCTTTTCCACAACTTCTAGGCTAACCTCCAGGTAACCAGAGCAACTTTCTCACCTTTCCTGCTAACACTTCCCCAATACCTGCCTCATGCCAGAAATTGTGCTAAGTATGTGAATAGATTATCTGATTTAATCCTCACATCAACCCTCTGATTTGAGTAGTGTTAACTCATTTTAACAGACTAGAAAACTGTGCCTTGAAGACATCAAGCAGCTTGCCCTAAATTTCCACCTGTAAGTGGCAAAGCTGAGATTCTACCAGATCCAGCCCCATGCTTTCTTCTAACTCTCCTATCTGAAAATTCTCCCACTAGTTAAATTCCCAAATCCCTGAAATCCCTGTTTTCCGAATGCAAAGGTTTTATGGCAGCAAGGCAATTATTCCTGAAACGTTCCAGATAAAGAAATTCAGATTTTTTTTTCCAGAACACTGAGTGCTCTGAATCATATTATAATGTCATATTATGATTACCATTGACCATGGTAATTTAAAAAGCACCCTAAAGCTCACACATAACATAAAATTTACCATTCCAACTATTTTTAGGTGTATGGTTCAGTACTATTAAGGATATTCACTAGTTGTGAAACAGATCTCCCAAATGTTTTCATCTTGCAAAACTGAAGTTCTTTATCCATCAAACAACTCCTTTTTCCCTCCTCTCCCAGCCCTTGCAACCACCATTCTACTTGCTGTTTCTATGAATCTGACTATTGTAGGTACCTCACGTAAGTAGAATCCTACAGTGTTTGTTTTATTTGTGAATGGATTATTTCACTTAGTATAATGTCTTCAGGTTCATCCATACTGTACATGTGATAGGATTTCCTTGCTTTTTCAGGATAAATAATATTCCATTGTATATATATATAGATCACACTTTGTTTTCTATTCATCTGTTGGTGGACATTTGGGTTGCTTCTACCACTTGGCTATTGTGAATAATGCTGCTAAAACATGGGTGTGCAAATACCACTGCAAAACTCTGCTTTCAATTCTTTTGGATATATGCCCAGAAGTGGAAATGCTGGATCATACAGTCATTCTATTTGTAATTATTTTGAGGAACTGCCATAATGTTTTCTATAGCGATTGCACCACTTATAATCCAACCAACAGTACAAAAGGGTTCCAATTTCCGTATATCCTCCCTAATATTTGTTATCATCTGGTTTTTTAAAAAAAATAATAGCCATCCTTTTTGATGTGAGGCGTATCTCGTGGTATTTTTTATTCGCATTTCTCTAATGATTAGTGATCTCGAGCATCTTTTCATATGCTTATTGGCCATTTTAAATCATCTTCAGAGAAATCCTTTGTCCATTTTCTTAATCAGGTTCTTTTGTTGTTATTGAGTTGCAGGAGTTCTTTATATATTTTGGATATTAACCTATTATTAGATATATGATTTGCAAATATTTTCTCTCATTCTGTAGGTTGCCTTTTCATTCTGTTGATTGTGTCCTTTGCTAAACAGAAGTTTTTAAGATTGATGTAGTTCCATTTGTCTATTTTTGTTTTTGTTGCCCATGTTTTTGGCATCATATCCAAGAAATAATTGTCAAATCCAATGCCATGACACTTTTCCCCTGTTTTATTTTAAGGAGTTTTATAGTTTGGGGGTCTTACATCCAGATCTTTAATCTACTTTGTGTTAGTTTTGGCATATAGTGTAAGATAAATGTCTAACTTCACCCTTTTGAAGATGGATATTCAAGTTTCCCAGCACCATTTTAAAATGGTCTTCTTTACACGTTCAAAAGTTAATGTTGAGTTGGTTTGTTTGTTTCTTATGTGTGTTTAGGATATGCTGTCAGACATTCTCAAGAAAATGCTCAGAGTATGAGACTTTGCCATTTCTGAGGGTATCTGCACGATTTAGTCTGGATTTTAAAGGTAAGAAGATGATATTGTAATCTAGAATTGGACTTCTAGTCCACAAAGGATGAAAATAAATACCTAAACCCCATCCCTAACTCACATCCTCTAGACAGAAACAAGGGGGAAAGTATTTACCTTATGGCAGGAGAAACTTTGGATTAGAAGATATGGAAAATATACCCAATAGAAAATTCTGTCACAAATGTGTAACTGGTGAAGTTTTCTGAAACATCCTTCATTGTTGATCTTTATGAAAGACAGTGTCCTCTAACTGAGATATTCAACAGGCAGATGACCACACCAAGAATTCCTGTTTATGTAAGTTTACTTTTCAAGACTCCGCTTGAGAAATTGACATTGACATTGAAATTGTTTGAAATTCTTTGCTGTGTCAAATACTGAGACAATAAACAGTTTTATTAGATATCTGTATTGCTTGACTTTTTACATAAGCATAATCACCCCTCTAAATATACCTGTATTTTTAAAATCTTAATTTTAATTTTAAATTAAAAAGCAATGTGTATTTATTTTAAAAATTTGAAAAGCACAGAAAAACATAAAGAAGGAAGTTGAAATCATCCACAATCCTTCCATTTAGAGAGAACCATTCTTAACATTTTGTTTTGCTTCCTTCTAGTCAAATAGGTACATAGATAATGGTGGTCAGAAGGTACGTAGATACATATACAGGTGTACTACCTTTTTTCCTCTACAAAGTCAGAATAGTACTAGTGTGTGTGCGTGTGTGTGTACTACTTCTTTAACTTAATATATCACGACCATCCTCCTGTGATACTATAAATTCTTTGAAAACATGGTTAATGTCTGAATTGGAATATATAACTATATGATGATTTTTCTTACTATTGACCATCTAGGTAATTTCTAGTTCTTTGGTTTTATGAAACACTGTGATCTTTGAACCTTAATACCTGTTTACATCCAATGTTATTCTCCTAAAGCAAAATCCTTGAAGTGGAATTTTTGGATCAAAAAATTTTAAGGATCTTGATAAACCTTGTCAAATTTTTTTCTAGAAAAATTACAGTTGTTACAATTTATACCCCCACCTACAGTATTTAAAAGCTTCATCCCAGCTTATCCTCTCAAAGTCTAGGTATAATTATTATTTTGAAACCTTTGTTGATTGAATAGATAGAAAATAGTATCTTTATATTTTATTACTTTGCTTTCTAGTAGTTGATCATTTTCATAGGTATATTAGTTAAATTCCTTTCTCTGTCAATTTTCTGCTTATATTTTGCTTATTTTTCTCATTTAAATTATTTTAAAAATTAATAATAAAACCTGATTACCTATAAGACTGAATCCTAATCCTTTCACATGACATATGGAAATATTTCCTTATCTCCTGTCACTTTTCACCAACCAGACGTCCTCATCGATAGTTTATTCCCACCATATTAACTTTCTTGACATTCTACGAAAGCTAGAGTCTTTCATGACTATGTCTTTGTTTATTCTATGCCTTCTATTTAGAATGTCATTCTCCTATTTTCTACTGAAGAGACTCCTACTCTTCCAAGGATTAAGTACCCTTTCCTGGAGTAGACCTCTGACAGTTTTGCTTGACAGCATCTCATCTATTCCACCTTTTTCCCAAAAGCAGCACCCTGATTTCCCTTTGGGAATTACTCTTCCCTGATTGCACACAGCCCTGACTGCACAGTCAATCAAAGCATCCTGTCTTAGCTTAGGAGTAGACACTTGGACCACATGGGCCAACTAGACATTCTCTTGGGAATCTTGAGAGCAGTGACACAGGGGCAGAAGATACTGGGAGCTGATTCATCCCTTTGCAACTCCCTTTAGTGACTGTCCTTTAGTTTCTTCTACCTGGATGCCCAGAACTCATCAATTTAGGGCCTAGAAAGGTTGAGCTCTTCAGCATACTCCCCCCGCCTTTTTTTTTTTTTTTTCAATTCTGTCAGAAATCCATATCCTTCCAGTAAATTGATCTCTGTCTTTTTTCTTCTTTTGGCTTGTAACTTGAATCAGTTTGTTTCTTGTAACTGAACAGGTAATACTGATAACTGATATTCCTTCTCCATGGAACCCCCTCTAACTGTCTCAGAGATTTTTGCCATCTCTCTGTGGTCTCTCCCAGCTCTGCACAATGTGCTTACAAAATATTATAATTATTAGTTTTCCATTTTCCCCTCTCATGTGATTCACTGGCAGGCGTTTACTGTTTTCCCTGGCATGCCTAGTACAGAGCCTGGAACATTTTAGACACTCGTACACGTGGGCTGAAACAGAATGATTATCAACCCTTCACAATTCAAAGAGTCACTAGTCTTTCTCAAAAGAGAAAAAACGTTTTGAATTTTGTTCTCTTATCTCCTTGATTATTTTAGTTTGGCTTAAGAGCAAAATGACTTAAATGAGGTGAGCAGATCATTCACGAACTCAAAGGAAACACTGATGTGGGATCTCTTTTGCAAGACAGAAAAAGAGGGAACTATCAGGCAAGAATCTGAGCTGTCACAAAACTGGAGCCTCCACCAAGAAAAAAACAAATTCTGATGCCAAAGCACATCAGAAAGAAGAGCAATTTTATCACAAAGCCTCCTGTTGTGGTTCCTAAATTTAAGCAATTTTGTGTAAAGATTAAAAGCATAAATATAATGGAAATGCATTTTCCATTTTAAGCAGAAAATCACTTTGCTTATATATATTTACTAGGAGACAACTGAGAAGTCCCTTAGCTAGAAGGAGGTTAAGAAAAATTAATATCATACAAGTTACATTATCCTTCTGAATTTTTATGGCGAACGCTGAAGCATTAATACTAGGAAAACAATCAGTTCCAATTTTTTTTCCATTAGCATCGAGTACACGCTGCTACTTCAAAAATATCTTCCTCAGATTTTAATTACTCTATAATTCCATTCCCCACCCCCAAATGATGTTAAAACTAATTTATCATTCTCCGGCATGAATTCTCATGATCTTGAAGTAAATAGTGATTAAATGAATCCTTGGTGAATCCATTCCAGAGGTAAACATGAGGTGAGCATAAATCCCACTAATTCGTATGAAAATTCTCAAAAGAGTGAGAAAGCAAGTGCCCAGATTGTCAGAAATCTCCTTTAGAAAAGGCTGCTACACAAATAAACTCTTAGGTTATTTTTCAGAGGACGGGCTACAAAATAATGCTAGAAATGCTTGAGATACAAAGTAGAAAAATGTGAATATGTAAAATTCCACGTCAATTTGTGAATGTGTCTTAGGGGAAACTTTTATAAATGGGAACTTTACCAGAAGATTTCACTTCCTTTATTTGATGAAAGGCATTACTAGTGACTGTAAATTACTTCCAGTCTAAGTGCACTTTCCTGTGCTCCTTGAAATTCTGAATCCTACAGATTCTTTTGTGTTCTGAGCATTCAAAATGTCACAGACTGTTCATTTTATAACTACAGTATCAGCCAAGTATTCCTACATGGAGGAAAAAACAAGTTTCTTACAATTAAATTATTTAGTTACAGCACAATTACTCATTTCCAACATTTCTTACAACACATCAAGTATCCTCCATAAAGGAGCCCAAGAGAGAGGTTCCTTTCAGATTTATTGTATTTGAAGTCACTCATAATATAAAAATCAGGAAGTTTTTCTGAGAAGGACTAGGAATTAGAGCAGCAGCTAAAAAACTGGAAGATTCAATAGTTCTTGAAATCAGTTCCAGACCTGTACAACTTCTTTGTATCAAGCCTCTGCTGACATGAAGGAAAACAGCACAGCATGGCATAGATTTAACAATATTCCAATAGAAAAAGGAACTTCATTGTACGGAGGAAACAGAATCAGTGTTCCTTAGATATGAAACAGCCACAATTCTCCAAGAAAGCTGTTCTGGAATTTACCGAACACATTGCTCTGTGCAAATGATTATTAACCTGGTTACACTTTAAATCACCCAAAGAGAATTAAAACAAAACAAAACAAAACCCACTAAGCCTGGTCCTCACCCCAGAGGTTCTGAGATTCTGATTCAATTGATCTGGCACAGGACAAATCTGATATGCAGCCAGGGTTGAGGAGCACTGTCCTAGGAAATCAAAATAATCAAAAAGATAGTCACCATACGGTCCTGCAATCCCACTCCTGGGAATATATCCGGAGAAAACTCTAATTGGAAAAGATGCATGCACCTCCATGTTCACAGCAGCACTATTTACAATAGCCAAGACATGGAAGCAACCTAAATGTCCATCAGCAGACAGTTGTATAAAGATGTGGTATATTTATACAATGAAATACTGCTCAGCCATAAAAAAGAATGTAACTGCTATTTGCAGCAACATGAAGGGAAATAGAGATTATCATACTAACTGAAGTAAGTCATACAGAGAAAGACAAATATCATATGATATCACTTATATGTGGCATCTAAAAAATGATACAAATGAACTTATTTAC
Source organism: Camelus bactrianus (assembly GCF_048773025.1). Taxonomy (NCBI): domain Eukaryota; kingdom Metazoa; phylum Chordata; class Mammalia; order Artiodactyla; family Camelidae; genus Camelus; species Camelus bactrianus. Next base: position 57,941,912 of record NC_133543.1, read on the forward strand.
AAAACAGAAACAGACTCACAGAGAAAACAAACCTATGGTTACCAAAGAAGAAAGGTGAGGGGAAGGATAAATTAGTAGTTCGGGATTAGCAGATACAAACCACTATATATAAAATAGATAAACAACAAATTCCTACTGTATAGCACAGGGAAATACATTCAATATCTTGTAGTAACCTATAATGAAAAAGAATATGAAAAAGAATATATATAACTGAATCATTAAGCTGTACACCAGAAACTAATACAATGTTGTAAATCAACTCTACTTCAATTAAACAAACAAACAAAAAAGGTAGAGTTAAAGGCACAAAATTCATATTATGGAAAAGTTAATCTTTAATTGTCCTAAAATATAAAGGACCTATGGGAACTGAACAGGTAATTTTCTCCTAACCTAAACACATCAAGGCCAGTGAAGTGGAATCCGATTTTGGGGAACTAGAAAGCTGCTTCCAAAAATTCCTTGTTTCTGTGATCAACTCTCTGATCAGTTTGATTTTTTAAATTAAAACAGTAGAAAAAGCTTATTGGTGTTTTCTCCTAGGTTTTTCCCAGGTAAGGGTAATAATTCTGTAATTTCAAGAATTACTCTAATTCATCTTTCAAGGCAGAACATGGTATCTATGCTTTTGCAGCCCGGAATCGCTAACATTTTCTAGGGGTTGCTTCATGAGAATTTAATAAAAGTTGAGTAGGTGTAGGGACACACAATTTCATATAGAATTTCAGTGGGTTCACAAACCATCACCTACAACTCCCTAAGGATCCACAGACCTTAGGTTAAAACTTACACTTTATGGACTTTACTATTAGGGGCTGGAGAGAAGGAAGAGGAGGAAGGGCAGCAAATGAAGCAATTAGGACCTGGAAATTCCCAAAGTATATTAGAACAATGCTTCCTAATTCATGTGCCTAAGAATCACCTAAGGATCTGTCAAACTGCAGATTCTAATCCAGTAGGTCTGCAGTGGGCCTAAGAGTCTGCATTTCTAGTCAGCTGCTGTTTCATACATCAGATTTGGAGTAGCAAGTTACTGGAAGTATGTCAACAACATTACTGGCTTTTCCTAGTACCTAAGAACATAAAAGTACAAATATTTCCACCTTTCTTAAAAAGCCAACATTGTATATAACACATGCTATTTCCCCCAACAAAAAGGGATAAAAAAGATGGTAAATTTAATTCTTTATTTTCAATGGTCTCAGAACTCCAATTTTGAGAACAGTTAAGTTCAATAGCGTTTCTTTTCATGGAACCAAACATTATCAATTCAATGGAAGTCATTTTTTAATCCTAAAAACAACAACAAGAAAACAAAACAAAAAACCTCCCCTGGGTGATGTTGCTCAGGAAGAAATGAAATTCCATTATGTAGTACAATGTGATTTTTAAGCCAGCTTTTGTCTGGAAAAGAATTATTCTTTAAGCCAGTTGTGAACCTGAACCAGCTTTTCTGAACCAGAAAATAACACAGAGCCCACTGAGCTATGTGATCATCCAGGTTATTACACCAGGCTTGGAAGTCGGTGACAGTCACACAGAAGGGTACCGAGGCCTGGCTGCTCACAGCCCACCGAGGGGTATTGTTCCAATAATCCTCTCTTTTAAAGAGTATTCTTTTTTTTTCTGATTTTAAGAATAATAAAAATAATAAACAAAATAATACATGTTATAATTTTTAAATGTATAAAGTATTAAAAGATATTTTAAAATCTATCATTCTAAAACTATTTATTGAAGGACCTATATACTGTTGTTTCCCCTTCCTCTGTTTTTTCAATGCATTTTTAATACACTTAGAACCCGACAGTACGTAAGGGATTGCAGCATGCTTTCCCCCCTCAGTATATGCAAGGGTTTGATTAGGTGGCCTGCAGAGAGGCGTGGAGGTGGGCAGAACAAGCGCATCCCAAGATCAACAGCAACACAACACCCTTTGTGAAATCACTATCATTCCATCTCTGTCTTTATATTATTGTGCAACTCTACCTACTTGCTGAATAATTATATTTTATTTTTGGATGTGGAGAGAGAAAACTCAGACTAACAAATCTCTATCTACACAGGAAAATAAGATAAGGCTGAGGGGGTAAATTATTCCTTTGCAATTTTAAAGAGGCAATCATAAAATATCACTCTTGCACACGCTGGGAAAAATTTATCTCCCTCTTTTGGTTTCTGCCTCATGAAGGCAGTGGAAAGAATGGCTATCAAAGGAGAAATGCTAAAACCTTTGGTGAATTTCAGAAGAATCAAGCCTTAAGGAAAAGACCTCATTCCCTAAACTGAGCAACTCTCAGAGCTGGGTTCAGAATAAGTGCTGTATTTTTCCTGTCTCGCCATATAATTTCATTCTAGAGTTAACAGAGATTGATATAATGGTAAGGGCAAACAGAATCTGAGAAAGAGCTATAGGTTTCTCTCCTTAAATTCATTAAATAAAAGGAGGAAAAAATACTGAATCCATAAACAAAATTTACTGAGGCCCTACTATGTTCCAGGCACTATGCTAATTACTGGGAATAAGTGGTTCTCATGAAGATAAGGTTGCTATTTGCATGTGGCTTACATTCTAGAGTAAAGGTGGTAGAGTCAGACAATAAACAAACAGGAAATGAATGAGATAATTTTCCTGCTATGCAGAAAGAGTGACTTGAGGGTGAAGGAACTAATTTAGGAAAGGTCTCCCAATGCAAGGGGAATTTGAGTGACAAGAAGAAGCTGACCTGGGGACAGAGAGTTGCAGGAAGAGGGATGAAGAGGTTAACAGCCCTAAGACTGGAATGAGCTTGGCATGTACCAGGAACAGATACAGATACAGGAAAGTCCCTCCCTGTGGCTAGAGAGTACTGAGCATGGAGGGAAGCAGGAGAAGCATCTCAAAGGAAGACTGGGCTCAGGCTGTGTAGGACCTTGTAAGCCAGGGCTGGGAATTTGGATAGAATAAGAAGGCAGGGATAGGTTTTAATCAAAAAGGTGCCGTGATCTGATACGCATTTTTAAGAGATCTTTCTGGCTACCATATGAAGAATAGATTGTTATGGAGCATTAGTAGAATCAGGAAGACTCAATGGGAGACTATCTCAACAGTCCAGGCAAGAAATGATGGTGCCTTGGATCATGCCCAGGCTGGTAGCTATAAAGATGGTGAGAAAGGAGAGATTAGGATATATTTTGAGCCAACAGCTCTTGCCTATGGATTGATTAGATTTGAGCAGTGAAAAAAAGGTTTGGGCACTGAGTAAAAGAGTGGGTAGTGGGATCATTTATTGGAATAGGGAAGATTCAGGGGAAAATAGTTTAAAAGGAGGATCCAAAAATTTGATTTGGGCCATATTAAATCTGATATATCAATTAGATATCAAAAAGTCAAATCAAATAGATGGTTGGATAGGTAGGTAGGAGTAGAGATACAAATCTGTCAAGTATTATTAGTGAAGAGGTTAGATACATATTTTATTTCTCTAAATTTTACTCCAGTTGTAAAGCCTTTACATTTGTAGGTATTAGGAATACTGGTTGATGCTTATGATTAGAGTAGATTATTATAACGTACTTTTAATGGAGTAATTGAGTAAAAACACTCTTCTTTTTCTAAGTTGCCAAGTCTTGATCCCAGTCAAATAGTGATGGATTTATCACTATATATCATAAAAGGTCTAGTAATTATCTGAGCACCTCCTGGCAGGGGTGATGAGCAATCACTGTCATTATTGTTTTGATCTCTGGACCACTTGGGGAAGTGCCTCATAGATTAGTTTTATCTTTTTTCATCTTTATTTTAGAGTTCAAAATGTCATTAGAGGACAGATATAAAAAATAAATTAAGGCAGATTTGCTTTAGTTGGAGTAGAGATCAAGCTCAGAGTTATTCTTCTCACCCACCACAAAGGACAGAAAACAATTTGAAAATAGTTTCACTTTGATATCACTGTGTTAGCAAGAATCTATAGGTACCATTTTGGAACTCATCTGGAATGAAGAAATTTCAACTGAATAGCAAAATTAGTAATGTTTTTCATTATTTACAAATGTTTTCCCCAAAATTGAATTACATTATAAAACATTACAGTCATCTCATGTTTATTTTTAAGCCAAATTTGTATTTAAACATACTTGAGAATAAACTTAGGAGAACACCTAGGTTGTTGAAAATGAACTCCCAAGCTTTCCCAAAATAAAATCACATGAAAGAATTATGGCAAATTAGGTTTGTAAGAGAACTTGAGACCTGCCATAGTCATGTATAATTGTTTAAAACAGAGGAGCTGCTGAGTCTAGAAGAAAAAAAAAAGGAAATACATTATGACAAATCCAATAACACATTATTGCAACTCTTTTACATAATTGCTATATAGAGAAGATAGGTCAGCCCCCAAGAAAAACTACTGAGAGAAAGCAATCTTGAGCTGCCCAGCATCCCATACTTTGATGCCATTCTAGCCCTGGCCTACACATCCTCCGTTTAAATGGACCCATATCCTAATGTTGCCTTCTGACTAGTTGGAAGTCAAGGTACTTTCAAGGTACTAACTGCTATGGAACCACAGTGCGTGGTAGAGGAGATAATAATCCCAGGTAGAAAATCCTTCAGTAATGACAATGGTGAGAATCTCATGTTGGGGGACATACAAGATCCAGGAGCCTTTTCAGATCTTACTGATCATCCTTCCTGGAGACTGGCCCCAAGTGGAATAAAACACTTCCTCTTATAAATAGCAGGAAGAGTCCAGGTTTCTCAACATAACATTCAATGCCCTGAACCATTTTCCTCCTTCAGCCTACATTTTTAGCCTCTTTTCCCATCCTCCCCCACAGAGACCTTCCATTCTAAACTCTTTCCCTGGCCCTTAACATAATGTGAATTCTGGCCTCCAGTTTCTTCTGTCACTGTGAGAACCACAGCCTTGATGTCCCCCTTCCTCTCCTTCCTTCTCCACAGAGCATGCCCGACCTTCCAGCCTGCCAGGACCTTTTCTTCCTCTAGCACACAGTGTTGCTGCTAATGATGCCTTGTCACCAAATTACTGTAGGCATTTCATTCATCAGTCTCCGAAATCTCAGTATTCACATATTCCTCACTATTTTTTTCCATATCCACATACTACCTGTTATGTTTTCAATTTGAATATTTTGTTAAAACCAACTCCCATATTTTAAATTAAGTATATTTAATTTTATAGGAAGTTTAGATCATAACCATAATGGAAAGTCAATATCATTTAACATAATTTGAAAGTAATTTTAAATATACACACTATTATATAATTATAAACATAACTATTATTATAGAAAATGTTTGTCCATATCTACTGCCTAAAATCTCCCATACCATGATTTGAGAGATGCTACTTTATATTGTTGTCTCATATTGGTATTTGTCTTATATCATGTAACTTTTTATGTGTTTTTATCTATTTCCTTTAATAAATTGTAAGTCTCTAAAGAAGATCATATATTGTACTTTGCATTTCCCAGCGTTTTTAGCCCAGTGTTTGGCACATGGTAGGCATTAAATAAATATTTGTCAGTGAATATATGACCACAAATATATCAATATCCCTAGTCATAATCTGTAGGTATATAATCAGTAAAATGAAGATACTCAATCCTTCAGTTAAACTTAATGAGGTCGTTTAATTACATACTGAATTTATATATATAGAATACTATCTTGGATATAAAGTACATTGTAAATAAAGAAAAACTCTATATTGCTATCAGTAGTAACTCAGTCCTAACTAAAGGAGATTTTGGATTTTAAAATTTTAAAGTGATAGCTCTAGATTTTATGAGAGTAATAAACAGGAATAGATCCAATGGTTAATTGATGTGTCTTGATTTAGACAAACCTTATAGATTAAAATCCAAGCATACATCAAAGATAAATTAAGGTCAAATAAGTTAACGCTGCAAATAAAATTACAATGTAAGCCTTTTAAACAGCATATCCTCACTACATTTTAAACATGATCTGATTCCCATTTTCGGAACATATTTATTAGATACATTAAGGTGTGCTTCTTCATCAAAATGGACACAGGTATTGGAGGGAGGAGAAAAGCTAAAAAAATCCCAGAAATTTCCAGATTTGAACTGGAGATTTAGTTAACATTATATCCAATATTTTCTTAAGTTTTGAACTTTTACTTCCCAAAGGTCAAAGTTTTCATTTTCAACAGAAAAAAAAAAGTGCATACAAGAAATTTTAAAACAAATTAAACAGAGAAATGCTTTGAGGTGGTCAGTATTTAGCTCCGTATGTTTTTTGTTGGAAAAATAAATAAAAGACAATAGTAAATAAGCTTTCCATATCTATGTCCTTTATCTCAAATGTAGAAAAAATAAGAGAGTAAAAATATGCTTCAAAATTATCAAATATCTTCTGCTTTATTTTTAAGGTTCCTTATTCAATTCCGTCAGTCACACCCTGGTCGCACCAGCATTCCTGTACCTTCAGGATGAGCTCTACATGGATTCTTAGGGTAATCATCAACCAGAATCGTGCAAGAACATATGCTAGTATAACCTTCTTTTCCACATACCCACAAAGATGTATTATCCTGCCATCACCTATCCTCCTACATGGGGAATCAAAATGTCAGAACAGGAACAGGTCTTGACAGCCTCTAGCACAACTCCTTCAAATGTGAAAAATGACCCCAAAGAAAGGAAGTCTCCCCCCGCCGCCCCAGTTTTGACAGATAAAATTTAGTAAAGTGAAGTTAACAGGCCCACTCAGGTACAGTCTAGTGACCCAAGTGTCTTTCCTCCTTGTCCACCTAAAAGGTAAGAGAGCAGGTCGATAGGAACATCCAACTGATTCTTGCCCTGTTCCTTGCCTCTCTCTTAAAATCTATTTTCAGAAATATGGTATCTAAAATAGCTCTCACTTTAAAGCACAAGTTTAGGGCAACTTTCAAGAGTATCTAGCAAGCCACAAATACAACTTAGGGATAGGGCAGGGTGCTGGATGGGAGCTGGAGCCATTCTGTAATCAGAGCTTGAGATGTTTCCAATGGCCTCCATCATCCTGCCCTATGGCTTCAGACCGGATTAGGTACTGGGGAAGCACTCTGTGTTTTATAATGGTATTTTCTCCACTGATCTCATTGTGAGTGAGTACGTTCCAGTAGCAAAATCCTGTACCTTTTTTTAAATTGAAGTATAGTCAATTTACAATGCTGTGTTAATTTCTAGTGTACAGCATGGTGGTTCAATTGTGTGTGTGTGCATATGTATATGTAAAATATGATATATATATTTCTTTTCGTAGTCTTTTTCATTATAGGCTATTACAAGATATTGAATATTGTTCCCTGTGCTTTACAGAAGGACTTGTAGGTCTTGTATCTTACTCATCTTTTTATTTCCAGTGTCCAGCATAATACCTGGTATATAGAAGATCCTCAGTAAAGCCTTTCTGAATGAATGAATGAGCTTATTCTCAGTACCTCCCTTACAGGGTGGTTGTAAGCTTTCAGGCACCCGGTACAGAGTCTGACAAAGAGTGAGTGCTCAATAAACCTCAGCCTCTACAACCTGACCCCAACCTACCCTCTCCCCAGGCCTACACGCACCCCTCCCTGCCCAGCATCTCTGCTGTATGCTGTCAAACTGTGCCGCTCACTCTCCGTAGCTTACTGGATATACTAGGTGCTGGACTTTTGAGCTAAGCAGTTTACTTGCATTATATCAGCTAATTTCCAAAATAACTATGGAAGATAAGTACTGTTAATACTGCCTGACTAGAAGTAAATTCTACGAGAGCAAAGATTTTTGCCTGTTGTGTTCACTCCTATTTCCCCAAATTCCTATAACAAGATTTGGCATATAGTATTTGTAGAGTAAATATTTGTTGGCTAATTGAACAAATGAGTGAAAGAATGAATGAATACCTATTTTATGCATGCGGAAATGGAAGCTGAGAGACACCAAGCCTTTGGTCCAAAGTCACACTGTTACTAAACAGTGAAGCTAAGATTTAGGACAGTTTAACTGATGCCAACGCCCACAGTCTTAAGCACTTCCCCAAACTCTCTCAACTGGGAGAGTGGTGATTTAGTCAGACAAAGTGTGTTCATTTTCATTCATCCCACATAGACTTGGTACCACAGACTGAAAAGGCAGAGACCAGATTTATTCTAATCCTTAAGTGTAAGAGATTATTTTGTCTCCTAAAAACCAAGGCTTATCAATGTAAATACACATTTACTTTTCTGCCACCATCAATGAATTTTCCTTGTGGTTCTCAAAATAATAAAATAATTCACTCAGGTAAACCTAGTGAAGAAGACAAATATTTTTCTGATTTGGTAGATTTTCTTTGATTGACTCCAATTTGATCTGTACCATAAAATTATCCTAAAGAAGAAATTGTTTTTTCGATAGCAAATTAAAAAAGATTTAGAATTCTGGTACTCTCCCAATCAATACCAACTGGTTGAGGAGATAAAAAAAAATTACTATATACAAGCTAAATAAAATGAAGCTTAAGGTTATAGCTATTTCAAAAAACAAACTATTCAGATGAAAATACTTTACTCATACAGAGTTAAGAAAATTCCCACAGATAAACCAACTCTTCAGCTATTAAAATCCTCTAGTGTTTGCAACATAGCCATAATTTTGTTAATTATGACACGGATTTAAATACCCAAGGTTTCATGTGCTTCGTATTGGGAAGCTTTGCTACCAGAAAGCAGGGAATGGATATTTTACCTGTAATACTCCATAATGCTGAAACCTGAAGGTCCTATATGTGCAAGATTTCATGCAGAGAAAAATTGTAAGCGAGCTCTTTGCTACAAATATTCATTGCTATCAACAATCACATTTTAGTGACTAAAAGAGTGGTTTGCAACTATTTATGTCAGTACCAATCTTGTAAATAGCTATTCTCCCCCAGTGAATAACAATTCATGCTGGTGAGTAGTAAAGAATGCTTATTTTATTTCTTTAACTGGTTGTTTTACTACTATATCTCTCCTAGGGAAAATACAGATATTAAAAATACATATAACCATGCAAACTAGTAATTCTCTAGCTTTTGTCTCCAAGTAAATATTGACTATCTACTACATATCTCTGCTAATTGCTAGAAATACAAAAATGAAAAAGATTCGATCTCTGCTTTCACATGTATTTTCAAGAGAAAAGATAATCATTATATTTCAGTCCAACAAAAAATGACTCAGGAATTATAAGGATTTTTTTTTTCAATTAGTGATGTCAACTGAACTCTAGGCAGAGGGAACTGAATAAGCAAAAATCAAGATTTGGGAAGATGCATTTGGTGTCCTGTAAATGGCGAGGACTTCAATAGGACTTAAGTGTGAACAGTGTATGGGCATGTGTCTAGAAATGAGAGTCTAAAAGTAGCTGAGACTCAATCCTGAAGTGATTCAAATGTCATAAAAAGAGTTTGGGTTTTATGCTGGAAGCAACAGAGAGCTGTCAGACTTAACAATGAGTGGCATGTTCACATTAGGACTATAAAAACATAACTCAAGCAACAGTACTCCAGAGAGAGAGCAAGAATCAAGACTGTGGAGATATAAACCAACACTTCGAAAGGTTATAGATCCAAGAGTCTTTTTATAAGTAAAATTGATAGAATTTGACAACCAATCCATCCACCAGCAAAGCTTTAGGCAAATCACAAACGGCAGCTATGCATGCTGAACACTGAGCCGCCTATCTGATAACAATACAAAAACTGTCAGTAACTCTTTACAGTATATTTCCTTTTACCTTTTCAAATTGGTTTTTTTTTTTCTTTCCTCTAACACATTGTTTATAAAGTAGGGGAGGGGGAAGTCAGTAGTTTTGCTTGTTTGGAGATTAGAACTCATAAAGGTTAAGTGACTTGCTCCAGGCTCCACAGCTAGTTAATGGCTGTTTTGGTGAGATCGGGAGAGTTCAAAAGTCACCAGCACTGATCCTGCCTCCTACTGCGCCTTTCCGTTTTAGGAAGCTTTTCGCAAAGCCCTGAGCTTCAGTCCTGCCACATTGCCTGGCTAAACTAAACAAAACTAAATCACTAAAACACAGACCTGTCCCAAGTTGAAGAATGTCAGGTAGAAACATCCTTTACTGATTGGTCATGAGGAGGGAAGAGAGAGCAAGGGGAAAAGAAAGAGACTGATATTTTATAATGTCTCATAACTGAAGGCCGCCAAGGGATTTCTGTTCCTACCTATTAATAAAATGTAGAAAAAGGACAACAATGCCAGTCATTCAACTTATTTCAGAGCTAAATGGGTAACACTCAGATCATACAAAGAGAAAAATCTAAAAAATAGAAACCTCAAAAAAAATTAGGGGAATAAAAGCAGTTATAAAACAGGCGATGTGACTACTGTAGTGACTTTCTGTTGTGGACTGCCACAGCTAGAAGCATCTGGACGTCAGTGAGATTCTCACAGGAAAGGAAGGAACACGTGTCACTTTCTGCATGTCTTTCTCACTTAGATGAAAGCAATATTAGCTTTGGGAGGTAAAAGCCAAAGCCATCAAAGCTAGGTTTCTATAAAAGCTGATTAGAGCTACAAAGAGATTTAGAAATTTCAAGGTAAAAGTGGTAGGAGACGCTGTGGCAATGAAAAAGATCATTTAAAAAAAAATGTTTGTAGACCAAGACTAGGAGAGAATTATGTAAAGAATCCTGATACTGAAGAATATGCAAAAAAAGGAGAACCAAAGAAGGGATGGTCTGCGAAACCAGGAGACAATGTTGAGAGAAGGAGGCCAGAAAGATTCCAATCTGTATCCACTATGGCTTCGAGATCAAGAAGGACTGATGACTCAAAATATGCCTTGGGATTTGGCAGGGAGGTAATATTCAACCTCAGTGAAAGTTTTCAGTGAATGGTGGGGAGCAAGCCCAATTAAACTACAGTGAAGGATAAACAGAAATAGGTGGCATGGTCAGATTAGGGTAAAACCACTTTTAAGATGTTTGTCCCTGAAGAGAAGTCAAACTGAAAGGATATTTTATAAAGGGGGAGAAGTGAGCAAAGGGAACTGAGTGCAAGGAGAAGGAAGAGCTGAGAAAACAAGCTTTGGTGGGTGCACAAAGGGCCCAGTGCAGATGAGAGGGGGCTGGCCCTAAAAGGAGGGATATATGTCTCTGGGATAGAGGCTAAGTTAGGACCAGCATCATAATAGGTATTCTAGAGGTTGGAACTCCTGCCAAATACTTTCTCTGTGACTGAGAAGCCAATTACCAACTGAACATGACTAAGGTAGAAGTTGGCAGGACCCTGAAGGAAAGAAGAAAAGCTTTGGATCCGCAACTGTGGGAAGAGAGAGGGTGCACCTACTGTAATAGTTTGGGTGATAGATGGGAAAATCTTCCATCAAGGTAGAGACAGGATAGGGCTAGAGAGGAGAGGGTGGTTTAGGAGGACAGTTGTGAGATGGAGCAGGCAGCTTCCGCCAGCCCATCACATGTGTGTGCTGTGATTCAGATGAGGCAAGGATGGCCCCAATGCAGTGTTTCCCAAACTGTGGGTCACAACCCACTAGTTGGGATATGAAATCTTGCCTTAAACAATGCATTTTGTATTTTTTTTAAAGCATCATAACTTCTGTTGCTTTATTCCACTTACTCTGTGTTGCAAATCAGATACAGAAATGGTCTGTAAAATTTTAGGACGTGAATGGCCCCCAGTTCACTACACAGGTTATCAGTTACAACAATATAAGCAGTGAAAAGGTCCCAGTCTGAGAATCACTTATTTTGATGCCTCTCTTATTGCTGCAAAGTGAAGGGCACATTCTTTGGGAAAAACTGCATTTTGTATTTGAAATAAAATATCAAAGTGTATTGCACAGAGTAAGGGCAACTAGTTCACTTACATATGTGAATACATACATACATATGTGTGCTGGGTTGCTGATAGCCTGGTAACAAAGGGTGTCCCTACTGACATTCTTCAACTCAGGACAGATCTGTGTTTTAGTCATTTAGTTTTGTTTAGTTCAGCCAGGCAAGGTGGCAGGACTGAAGCTCAGGGCTTTGCGAAAAGCTTCCTAAAACGGAAAGGCACAGTAGGAGGCAGGATCAGTGCTGGTGACTTTTGAACTCTCCCGGTCTCACCAGAAAAGCCATTAACTAGCTGTGGAGCCTGGAGCAAGTCACTTAACCTTTATGAGTTCTAATCTCCAAACAAGCAAAACTACTGACTTCCCCCTCCCCTACTTTATAAACAATGTGCTAGACGAAAGAAAAAAAAAATTGAAAAGAAAAGGTAAAAGGAATTATACTGTAGAGGGTTGCTGACAATTTTTGTGTTGTTATCAGATAGCCGGCTCAGTTTTCAACATGCGTAGCTGCTGTTTTGTGAGTTGCCTGAGGCCTTGCTGATGGATGGTTTGTCTCTACAGCTGTTTTTGTTGGAGCAAGGGACATGATCTAGCAGTTGGGTTTTCTTGCTATTCAGCCTCACAATTTTATGGAATCCAGTGACTATTATTCCCCTGACAGCTTTATTACTCATGCCCCACTGGGTATTCCCTAGATGACCAATGGATCAAGCAATAGTAAAAACATTTGCTTTAATTTATACTGATCCCCTAAGTATGGAGTATTGTCAGCCATCCTCTTAATCTCCCTGAAGCAGTTGATAGTGTCCACCATCCCTCCTCCTGAAACTCCTACCCCAGCTGCCATGACTGTGGGTTACAGTCAAAAAAGTTTGAACCCTACTACTTCAACGTGGAAGACTGGGCAGAGGGTAACATCCTAAATCAAGATTAAGAATACAAATAAGGAGAAGTTTTATGGTGTTTTACTCTGAGATTCCTAATTCTCTCTTTGTTTCCCTAATGAGCTAACAGAAATCTAATTCCACATTTTGAGCTTTTATATCCTATGACTAATGTACAATCAACTGTTTTGTCTAACTATTGGTCTAACTAGAATTCCCTTTTAAATTGTGACACTGTTATAAATTAAATTTATTTCTTGGGTTTTTTTTTTTTTAATCAGTGAATAGAGTTAAAATATAACAGAAATAATTATTAATAAAAAGAATCCATTCATTCTGTTATTTAGAAATACAATTCTGCTCTTAGAATGATGAGACTAATTTCCCTGATAAAATTTCAGGTTTTAAGTGTTTAGCCCAGTTTTCAGTTTCTCTGATATCTACACAGTTCAATGCAGGTTATTTTTTTAAAGAAATTCTTTTGAAGCAGAAAATTGACTCAATGTAGTTTTTTCACTCTATTACACATATTAAACTTTGATTTGGGTGATGGAAAGAGGTGGAAAGAAATGGAGAGGTGCGGGGGAAGAGGCCAAAAAGGTTATAAATTTCAAATTACAAAGAGACAAGAGAATATTACCAACCCTTTATTGTCAGAGAATGAAGAGTCTTATTCATGCCCTTGAAAATGGAGGATGGAGTTGCCAGTGAATGTCAAGTGTAATTCTCCTCCGAAATGGAGATGAGTGGTTCTAGATGAGACATGAGGGTGGTGTGACAGTGGCTGTAACACACACACGTGCACGCACACAACAGAATGAAGAGTTAAACTAGCCTGGGTTCAAATCTTGGCTCACTCACTAACTGTGATCTTGAGCAAATCATTTAATTTCAATAAGCTAGTATCTTGGGAAGATAATAGGCTTCTCAAGGTTGTTATTAGGTGTGAAATTGACAATGCCTGTAAAATGCTCAGAGGCCAATGCAGTAAGTTCTAATTCAGTATTACGGTTGCATTTGTTTCCTAGGGCTGCCATAACAAAGTATCACAAATGAGGTGATTTAGAACAACAGAATGTATTATCTTACAGTTCTGGAGACTAGAAGCCTTAAATCAAGGTGTTTGTAGGGCCATGATCCCTCTGAAACCTGTTGGGAAGGATCCTTCCTCTTCCAGCATCTGGTAGCCCCAACATCCCTTGGCTTGTGGCAGCTTAACTCCTATTTTCACATGGTGTTTTCCCTGTGTCTCTCCACAAAGACTTTCCTCTGAAGAGGTGTGTCTCTGCATCCAAATTTCCCCTTTTATAAGGACACAGTCATATTGGATTAAGGCCTACCCCAAGGACCTCCTTTTTAATTGATTACCTCTGTGAAGACCCTATTTCCAAATAAGGTGACATCCCGAGGCACTGGGGGCTAGGATTTCAACTTATCTTTTTGAGGGGAACACAATTCAGCCCACATCAATTATTTACTAGATTATCTTGCTAGAGACATCTTGCAAAAGATAGGTTAGTAAAGGACTTTAAAATTATAGAATATCCTTCTCTACTGATTCACTTTCTGTTTCTTTGTCTTTTTATAGGAAAAAAATACTTGGTCTTTTTTATGTAATGACTTCTGTATAAACTTAGTTTCCTGCTCTCAGTTGAGTCTGAGATGGCTGGGTGTGACTTCTCGGTCATCCTATGGTTCCTGGTCTTGAGGTAAGGCAAAGTGCCACAGGTCTATGCAGCCAGGCCTGCAGGAGGACCTACCACAGAAAGGGAGCACGTGCCTCTACTCTGAACTGTTTGTTAATCACATAACAACCTCAGTTGCGCTCATCACAACTGGAAGACAATGACTCTTCAATGGAATTTAAATGAGTATAAATTACATACATATTAATCAAAATGAATTCTTCTCAGTGAGTTTCTTTTTTGACTCCTTTAATGTTTTTAATGAGTAATATGGACTTTTTGTTGTCCAGTTTTCTCTGCCATGACCCTGACTCTAACCCCACTTTCATCATGCAAAATAATATGCAAACACTACACATTCGTTTCTACTTCATATGCTTTACAAAATGATACACATTTTTGCCCAAAACTGGACTTTGCTGTGAAGGTTTGCTCTCCTAACAATGCAATCATGGGTACACTTATCAAAGGCTTCAAATTAGTTAACATAAGAAATAAAAATAGCAATATCTGAGGACTGCATGCATGCCAGTAGAGAATCCAGTACGTTTATTTTTCATTCTGGGTTGTCTTGATACACATTCATTCAAATGCATTAGATACATCGAATGCATTCAAATGCATCTCTAACAGAATTCTCATTTTAACTAGTTTGTCTTTAACTCAGTTTTCTCAAGTAGTTAGTAACTTGACAACAAATAATTACAGGCACTAGGGATACATTTCTTTAAAAAACTGCTGACTTCAGATTTGGCCCCAGGTTAGGGTCAGCAGTCATTCCTAATTGGCAGCAGTACTGGGTCAAGGCCACAAGGTGGCACTATAGGCAATGGGCTATTGGAGCTTATTTTAATCAGCATCTACTCTAAAAGCTGATCCTCTAAAGAAAACTGGAAAACTCTGAAATTGAAATGAAGAAGGGAGACAAGAAAAGATTACTCACAGAGAAACAGAGCAGCTATAATTATCATATCAAAAACAATCCAGGTCTTCTACCACACATAAGAAGCCACTTTAAAGACTGCTCTTAATTACTGTAAATGAATTAGTTACTTGAAAAATGAAATATAAATTCATGAGGGTCTTGTTACTTGATGGACTAAAGGAAACTTTTTCATATGTGCTAGGTTTCTGAAATTTTTTTAAATTTTGAAATACATGGCACCAGTGAACCTATAGTTGAACCACAAGACAGACAGCAAACCAAGTATTAATAGTTCACTAGTTATAGCCATAACATAAACAAGTTTAGCTATCAAGCCTCTAATATGATTGTTTCAGTCAAGTAAGCAAGGCAACTGACACCGACAGTTTAGAAAAGTGACCTTCCAGATAAAGAGTTCTGAAGTTGATGAAGGGGTGTTAGGAATACATGACAAAGTCAACTCCCAAAGTAGTATCCATTAATAAAACAAATTAGCAAAATATCTTCTCTTTAATGCACTGGTACTCATATTTCCTTCTATGAAATCCTCACTTCTACTTAGCAGCTGTCAGTCATACCAAAATGACTATCTCTTGCTGAGCAATTATTGCAGGGCTTAGGAAAAGAAGTGGTTTACATGAAAATCTGAAGTTTGCCAGTTACTGAAAAAGATCTACTATAATTTGAGAGTGTCTCAATACTATATTGATCTTAGATTGGTGCTGAATGGAAGATCTAAAAATGATGCATAGCAAAAACGCATGAAATTGCTCGCTCATCTAACCAGATTGTAACAGCAGGGCAAATGAAAAGTTATATTGTCCATATAAAAATCTAGAATTAAATTTTTGTCATGAAATCAATAACATTGCTGACAGTATGCATGACAGGCGTAAAAACACTTTTGAAAAATTTAGATATAGTTGACATAGTATATTAGTTTCAGGTATGCAACATAATTGTTTTTTGTAAATATTGCCTGTACACATCTTTAAAATTGAGATATAGTTGATGTACAATATTATGTGTTACAGGTGTACAACATAGTGATTCACAGTTTTTAAAAGTTTTACTTCACTTATAGTTATTATAAAATATTGACTATATTCCCTGTGTTGTATAATATATCCTTGTAGCTTATTTATTTTATACATAATAGTATGTACCTCTTAATCCCCTACCCCTATCTTGCCTCTCACCCCTTCCTTCTCCCCATAGGCAACCACTAGTTTGTATTCATATTTGTGAATCTGTTTCCTTTTTGTTATATGCATTAGTTTGTTTTATTTTTTAGATTCCACATATGAGTGATATCATACGGTATTTGTCTTTCTCTGTCTGATATATTTCACTTAACATAATACCCTCTAGGTCCATCCATGTTCTTGCAAATGGTAAAACTTGCATGTATACTTTTAATTGAACCAAAGCAAATCTAGAAAGAAAGCAGATATAGTTTATACCATTGCCTCCTCTGAGGATTTTTAAATTATGGGGGTTTATTTTTTATGCTTTTATTCTTGATTCTGCATTAATTTGCACCTACTTATATGTTTCAGTCCCCAATTAAATCAAAAGCTCCTTGGGCCCAGTAATATACCTCCTATTTTTAAGTCCCCCACAGTCATAATAACAATAATATAATAAAGGCTACCATTTGTTAAGTTCTTATTAGATGCTAAGTATTGTGATAAGTAGGTATCATTTCACATAAAACTTGCCAAAAAATCTCATGAGATTAGTCCTAATACCCTCTCTGTTAATAAAGAGGAAACAAAGGAATAAGTTAATTTGCCAAGTTTACACAACTACTGGTAGCAGAACCAAGTTTTGAATCAAGAATATTTATGCCAAAGCCCCTGGCATGCCTCATAGAGCAGGGGCAGAGTCACAGTGGTTAATGGCACATTGCCTGAGGTCTGCCTGGGTCCCATGCTGACTGGCTTTATGGTCTTGGCACATTACTCAGGCGTTCTGCGTCCCAATTTAGTTATTACACCACTCAGCAGTTCATAAAGTAGAAATTCAAAAACTCTTACTAAGAACCTTTCAACTTCTCTCAGGTACCTCCAGACAAATCAACCCTTTTGTGAAACATACTCCAGCTGCTTTAATAGACTAATAAATCACCAGGCATTTGATAGAACTGAAATGAGGTGGATATTTGATTTTCAGTAGCGGTCCTCAATGGCTTCTGATAGGTGACACTGTGCTGTGACTATCAGCATTTCAGGCTAGTATAGTTAAAATAGTGCTTGCTTTCTGCAACAAATCTACTACATGTCTACACGTCAAGCAGGGTTGGTAACTGAAATGAATAGTGTAGGTGGATAGTAAACCTTTGGGGGAAGATGATAATTTGGAATACTACTGAATTTTAACATTACTAAACCTTATTGAAGGATTGCTATGGTTTACCTTCAGCTTTATTTCACTTAATCTGTGTGTGGCTTTCATTTATCAACCATCCACAGCCTCCGGAAGTACTGAGAAATCTGTGATTTGAGCTAAAATTACAAAAACCAGGGAACAAAGAAGCATAACAGAAGTTCGTATAATTCTCTGGTGATTCATTTAAATTAAAATAATCACGTAAAGAAGAGCATTTTCTTCTCACTTTCAAAGGCATTTGAGGCATTCGGCCACCGTATTCAGAGAAATTCATTAGTCCATTAACCAGTGGCTTAGGAGACCTCACAGTGTAGGAGAAAGAACTCTGAACTCAATGTTAAGAAATGTGGGGTTGCATCCAAGCACTGCTATTAACAAGTTGTGTCTTGTTAGGCAAATCACTTCTCCTTTCTGTCTCAGTTTCCCTCTCTGTAAAGCAAGGGGATTTCTGTTCTTGAACTTTAAAGTTTTAAGAATTAGTGGAGTGTAAAAACAAGAATATTTATCTAAGTGGGAACTCAGGAGTTTTATAAAAAGCTGCATGAAGAGTCAGAGTAATGCCCAGGTACTTATATTTGCTTCTTTAAAGTTGAGACATTATGCTGCAGAAAGGAGTAGTTACCCTAAAACACATGAGCCGAAGTGATCTTAGACAAAAACCCTTTGATCTAGGACAAGTTTTCTCAAACAAGAGGCTACCAAACTATTTCAGTTAGCAGGGAAAACGTCCCTAATTTTCAGAGTCTTTTTTGGGGTCCAAAACCAGAGTTAGATTAACTCCGTCCTGTTGTATGTAACTACAGACATGGAAAGGAATAAAAAATAATGGCACTGAACTATCTTGTTCCTGGGAGTGAGAACATACCTGTTATCATCTTCCATGTGGAGACATACAGGGAAGTCGAGGTCCCAGCCCCTACCATCAGGCTAACACACTCAGGACACCCCTCCCCTCTTCACAGCCACGTCTCTCCCTCCTGCTACAGTGCCAGCCTGGGGGAGCCATGGAACTGGACAGAGCAGAGGACAAGCTGAAGCATCTCTGGCAATGGGACCATAGCCTTTTCACAGCCTCTTCGGGCTTGCTCTGCCCACTACAGACCACAGTTCATGAATGGGATGGACGTTCTGTGTTCTCTCTTAGAACAGCATGGAGAGTGTTAAGGAGCTGGCTCCAGTCCCAACTGCACTGCTTACTAGTCGAGTGTCTTATTTTTCCCTTGTTCAAAACTAACCAGAACTTTCCAGATGCACCGAGGTGAGTGTGCTATCTCTACATAAAAATGTATCACTTCTGCTTGCAAAATTTCAGTATGGTACCTCAGAGAGAACGGCAAAAAGAGGCTTGCCTATTAACTGCGCCCAAACCCCCCTGCACACATGCTGAACTTTTTGGTGAGCTCACAGTCTGATTCCATTGTTTTGTACAGCATTCTTTTAAGTGGTTCTCAAAACCCATCATACAGCCTGAAACAACCGATAGCTTTAGGGTCTCTTTTATTTCAGAAAACAAATAAGAATGACAATATGAGCAATTCGCTCTGCTTTAAGAAAGATAAGCATTTCACTAGAGATGTGGAATGCTGTTTCCTAAAGCCGTATCAATTTTTGATGTGGTTATGAGGAAAGCTATAAGTCACAGCACAGAATGAATGAAGTTCAGAGGAATACGCTGCCCAGGCCTGAATCTTACTATCACACCGGAGGCAAGCTACAAATAAGGAAGGAAATGAAGGTCCGTTTCCTCTGTAAAACAGAGGACTTCTTTTTCTGTGAATTTCTTTATGCACAAACTGGGGATGCACATCATTTACACAGTGGGGAAATAAATCCACTAACTGATCCACTGGGGCTAAAATCCTAATAGCTATACTTAATGCATTGGCAAGGTTCTTCATTATAGTTGATGAATTTCCCTACTTTGAGAGAGAATACTTTTCCTGGTTGACAGATCACAAACTGTTTTATCTCCTTGAATAGTGTTATTTGTTTTGTGCTTCTCAGTGAGTCACTGCCCTAGTCTGAAATACTTTCATCCTGAGACTTGGGAGCATGTATCTAAATCTAGGAGTCCACTGAAATCCTCAGCCTCACCCCATGTCAGAGAGACAGGGTGAGTCAATCACATATTCTAGTCAAGACTGAATGTAGTCAGATTATCATCACACCCTAGCAGGCTACAGGTCTTTATATTTTCCAAAATCTGCATTCAAAAAAAAAAATTGAGAATTCCCAGCTTATTACCTCATCTGGCCAAGAGACTATTATTCATATCCCAATATTTCCCTTCAGTTATAGCAAATTCTTTAAGGAATTAAAATGGGGAAGTGGGTTGGGGGAGAGAATTAACTGTGAGACATTTCGATCAAAACTAAAACATACACTACTATAGTTTCAGCCTTAAAATATTATATTTATTAATTTATTTATTTTTGGTATAATATATATACTTATAAATACCAAATAACATGCAAAATTGACATTCTTTCTCTGGTGAACCTCGCCCCAGGACCAATGGAGATAAGTGGGAATAGGGGTGGAGGTAACCTAGTACAAACTACTTTGGGTTAGAAATCATGCACTCATCTCAGAAGGAAGCATTAATTACTCCAATTAAATAACTGCTTCCTCAATGAGAATTCACTCATATCTTGAACTTTTTGCATCTCAGAAGTTGTAATTCCCCCTTTAATGTCACAATGGTGACACTCATTTACTTTTGCCTTTTAAATAATGTGGTTGATCAATAACAGAGCTTAAATAAATTATTTTTACTTTAAAAATTTACAGCAGCAATTTTTGGTTACAAGTTCCGGGGGGGATAGTTAGAAAAAATATTTTAAATATAACATAGTTTTATATTTCAAAATGGAAATATATGTACTGTTTCCTTAAAACAAACTGCAGAATATCTGGTCAGGTAACATATTCTTGGTCAGTCAAGATAGGACTCTGGTAAATTCTTATGAAGGCATGAGTTTTTAAATACTGCAAAATATCTGTCTAAAGCAAAAGCATTATCTTTTTCCTGTAAGTTTCCTGAGTTTCTTTTTTAATTTGATATATATTGAGGGCCAAGGGGAAGGCAGGACACTTGAGCCATAATAAAAATCTCTTAGTCTCAGCTTCAGACTGCACAGGAGACCCTAATTAAATTTCTAACTCTACGCTAAATAACACATTTACACTTAGAGTAAAACTCATTTATAGTAATGCTTTCAGGGGAGTATCTGATAACCCCTTGGAGACCTCCCAATTGGAACAGATTAAACAATATTTTACTGTTTTTTCCTAATTCTAAAATAACATGTCTAGCATAATCTTAATAAAAATAGTAGAGTTAAAAATAGTACAAAAAAAGCCAGAGACCAATCTTAATTTATCAAGTGCTAATTGAACCTATCAATATATCAAAACAATATTATACTACAAAACAGGATTCATCCCAGAAGTAAAAGCAATATAAACTCAAAGTTAAAAAGTTTCCAAATAGTATATAAATTAATAAAGTGGAAAGTAAAAATTGCCCAGAATTGGGAAAAGGGTTAAGGGTGGAACTAGATGTCAGATGCTGGCTTTAAATCTGTCAAAATGCCTCCATCAAAAACATTTGACTCAAAATGTCCTGTGTAGATGGTGATAAAGAGAAATTACTAAAATATTTCTACCATTTCATACTATTTGTCTCTTCAATAAACATCTGCCTCTAACTTACACTTAACCCATTTCCTCCAATGCTTTTATTTCTTATGGTTCTTATGAGTATTTTCTGTATAGAGTTTTATTTCAATGGTTTATTTTATTCTTAAATACATTGTGTTAACAATCAAAAATCAAGGATCACCAGTAGATAGTTAAGTAGCTGTAGCTCTCATTTAAGGTTCTTGAGCCAAGTAGGCTAGTGATTCACATAACAGTTTTTGAAGATTTCTCAGTTTTACATAATACAACCTTGCTCTATGCAGATATCAGGTTAAGAGCATCAGAACTATGTAGCCTACAACCTCACCTCAGCATTTGACGTGACTCCAGCATGACTGAGATTGTCCTAGAACAGAACAGTATGTACTTTACTTCAATATTGACTGGAGAACAGAAGTTCTTTATTTTTTCTTTTCCTTCTCAATCCCTGTGGCTGAAATATAGAGATGATTCTTCAAAACCCTTTTTATTGTGGAAGCAGAAAACACTGTTGGCACCAACATCTGTGAGAAGACTGGCAAGGAAGCACATGGGAGACATATCACGCCACTGACTTTGCTTTGAGGGACACTCCTCAGCCAGGATTTTCCTCCCCATGAAATGGGGTTCCCTCACCCATGTGGTGTTGCCCACCAAAGAACCACAGAATTGAATGGACAACCACTGTTGTCTGACCGTCTGCCCATAGGAAGCCAAACATCTGCAAGGGATAGAATAAGGTCCAGGGACACTGGAGCTTAAAGACACAGATTCAACTCTCAGCTCTATCATTTTCAACTGTGTAGCCTGGAGCAAACCACTTGCAATCTCTGAACCTCTTCTTTTTGTAAGCTGTCAAGTAAGAGTCTGAACAAAAACAATTTCTGAGGTATCTTTTCTTTCTATGATTTTCATACATTCAGAGCAGACGGTTCTTAACAATTTCCCATTGAGGATATATCCGGTAAGATTTTTATGTCGCCTTTATCTCTTTAGCAAGCTCATTGTGCATCATACATGAAAAACTGATTTCAGTGTTAGAATCTTCCCTTTCCTCCTGATCGGGAGACTGTACATTCTGGCATATTAAATGGCATCATTTCTACAATTAACCCAGTGGGTACTCTTTGCTTGGAGTTCTCCTCTCTCTAAGTAGTGGGAATAGTCAATGCACTGTTTACAAAACATGACAAGCCAGGCAGGAGAAGAAAAAACACTGACCTCCCTGTTGTACTATGAACCACTTGCTAGACAAGACAGACTACCGTTACTTAACTATAATAAAAATTTTAACAGTTATCTTACCTATCTCATAAAAATACCTACAGAATCACATGGGTTAATATATGGGTGAAGATTAATGTCTTTGTAAATGTAAATTTTGATGTATGATAACATCCAACAGCTTCTAAGATAGCAAAAGTAACAAACTATATACCTGGTATGTATTCTACCATCTTCCAGCTGATTGTCTTTCTAAATATAGCACCAGACCCACAAGTCTATCTGTTGGATAAGCTCCCTGCCTTTGGTGCCCATAACAAATGCAACACAAACATTTTACATTGTTGAACCGTGAAGAGCAGAGGGTATGTTTCCAAAGTGTTTTTCTGGGAATAATTGTGAAGGATCACCTTCCAGGTGAATGGCTGTGACCTTGTACTTCCAGCACAAACAGAACTGTGTTTTACATACTGGTCCTAGTGAAGATGTAATTTCAAGGAGAATGACTCATTACTCTGTGCATGGCAGGGGGAACAATAACCCTTGTTTAACCCAGTGATCTGTGCATAATCTTCCCCCTGGCAACAATCTGAAGACAATAAAGGAAGAAGCAGTTTGGTTTCCAGGTTTTTTTGCTTAAGAAATCCACACTACAGACAGGAGGTTTGCCATGATTTGTACAGTTTTCTTGTTTCTAACTGGATGGGTCTTTAAAGTATAAAACAATGGAAACATCCACGGCAATAAGTCATAAGCATCAGGATCAAATCTTAAAACAACTGGCATTCTGGATCTAGAGCAAAATAAATCCATCTTCAGTCTCAAAAAGACAATCATTCCTGTCACCCTGTCTCGGAAGTTAAAAGAATAGGAACAGCAAAGTCCCCATCGTGTCCCATGACTATCTTAACTATGAGGGTAACATGTCAGACTTACTAAGTTGAGATTTTAAAACAAATTTAGAGTCAAACACTGAAAAGGAGCAATGGACACTTAATGGTTCATCAAGGACTGTGATTCTCTGCCTTCATGACAGGGAAGAATAATTCAAGGCATATTTTAAAGCCTCATCCTGGGTTTGGAAGCAGAAAGTCGGACAAAATACCTAGAGCAAACTTCAGTTATATTAAACCACAGTACCACTGAGAAATTATGACAAACAAAGTTGGCATCAGTATTAAAGGGTTCATAAAATTAATCAGAAACACTTTTTTTTTTAAGAGAAAGAAAACGATATGGATAGGTTTTTGGAAATGAAATTTACCAAATCACCAAGCACTGAAGATGGACTTAAAACTCCCCAGATGCTATGGGGGACATAATTACTTAGTGCAATTAAGCACTGAGTGGCACCTTTAAAGAAAAGGTGTTGATTTCTGTCACTTGTTATATGCTATAGACAGCAGGTCTTCCAAAACACCAAACACACTTTTCAGATGGACAAAGCATGTTTTGGCCTTCTGATGGTGTCAGTTAATTCTAGTGAAGAAGCATTTTTAATTCTCTCCAGTGAGAGAGTTTCATTATTGCAGTTTAGTTCATTTAAACCCCTTTTCAAGAACTGTGTCTAATAGACCTTCAGAGCATCTCTGGGCAGCTCTAACTTACATAACCTCATTTTTCAAAACTGTTCATTACTTTCTCCCCCTCTTAACATGCTCTCACTCCCACTCAGGGTCTCCCTGGAGGGACTCTGCAGCCTGCTTTGGTAATACAGTAGTGCCTACCTTTGAGACTTTTTCTCATTTCTAAATGGAGTGTGCAGAATATAAATGGGGTGGGGGAAACACTCCTTAACATTGTTGATTGGCAATGGAATCAGAATCTACCAGTGAAAAGAGCCTGCAATCATATCTAGGATATTATCCAGGGTGCATGTGGGGAAAATAAAAGGAAATAATGAAAAATGACAAAAAGAAATGGTTTCATTTCCACTGCCAATACAGAAAAGACAAAAAGGAAAAAAATCCAAGTATATTTTGAAAATCAATACTCTGTTAAAAAGTACTAAGTATGCTAAGAAATCATCTTATATCGTATTTGAAATTCTCCAACAAGGAATGTAAACATTTAAACTGCATACTCCATAATTTTGCCAAACATAGAAAAAAATCCTCTAAGAAGGCTACAAGGTAATTTATACTGGAACACCTCACTACTCTGCTTACTGAAATTGAACATTACTATATTTGCAAATTCTGGCTTGAAGCACAACTTTTTAAAGCAAGAAATTGATCCTCAGCTCCTTTTCACCCTCAGGAGAGGACAAAAACACATGAAAAAGCATACATTTAAAATGTTTTGTTATTTGTCAGTGAAAACACAAAAATTATTCTATTAAATTATCTACTTTATAGTTGTATGTGTTCAAAGCCATTATAATTTTTTGTAATAATTTCTAACTCTTTAGCCTGTTATGTTTTCTATGTTTCTTGCAAACATAAAGCTCAAACTTCATTACAGATATTCATGAAAAGCTGAAATGCCACAAGGCAACGTAATTTAAAAATAATGTTTTACTCAGTCACACGGTCTCCCCCAAATTTATTAAATATGCAGAATCTCAAATTTTATTTAACCACCTATACATGTGCATCAGGCACAGCATGATCTATGTGTTCATGAGTCTCTGTTAAGTGAAGATGACACAATAGGAAAATAATGAACATCCACCAAGCATCCTCACATGCCACGTGGAGATGGACAGGTGGAGGCAATGCCCAGCTCCACCCGTACAAGCCAAGTGATCCTGGACATGTTGCTAAACTCTCTCACAGTCAGTTTTCCCACCCATAAAATGACGGCGATATTAGTTACCTGCAGGGTTGTTGGGAATTAAATGAGGTAATGAATGTCAAGCACATTATAGTAGGCACTTAATAAATGGTTTCTGTTATTTTCTAGTTTTCTCATTTAAGAAGAAAACCGAACACTAAGAGATATTGTGTGCTCTTTTGATGTCTATAATTTGCTTTAAGTTCCTAAACAAAGATAATGTGCATATGGAAGACGCTAGGCTTAATAGGCCATGGAGTTGCAGAGAGTTGCCCTTTTAAGAATCTACCCCCTGGGGATATTCAGAAAGCTACACTCAAAATGTGGTTATTAAAAGTGCTCCAGAGAGCTTTACCTGCCATCAATAGTGTGGGGTTTTCCCAGTGTTAGAAATGGACTTTCACTGGTGAAATTAGTAGCTTGTTAATCAGCACAACAGATATTAGATATGGACTCTTGTTACTGAAATAGCGTTCAAGAGATGTGTGTTGAAAAAAAAAAAAAGAGATGTGTGTTAGTAATAATATTCTAGAGACATGCCCCACCCCCAACCCTTGTATTAATAAAGGATAAAAATCTAGCAAGTTTCAAACTTGTATCCTTGGAGAGACACTCTGAGGCTATCCAATCCTGCCATTGGGTCAAAGGATTCTGGTTGTCTGATATACACCACAAGAGCGACCAGATTTTGCTTCTGAAATGTTGCCAGGGTATTTAGAGCACCTAAAACAAACAGCTTGGATTTTATGCAGCTTACTGAACAGTGTCTGAACTATTTGACCTGACTTGCCAATAAATTTTTGGTTAAATAAAATATCTTTTTATGTAGCAGAATTTGATCTGAGACCTGCTCTTGTCAAAAACAAGTAGCAAAGTTGTAGGAAAGCAGTCAACTTCTACCTATGTCAAACTTTGGGGCAGCTATCATGATGTACCTAAAATACTACTAATAAACGTAGTAGCTGCATGTGACCAAATAGGCTCAGGTCAGTTTGTATCATAATAGTCTTTTCTTCTAATCAAAAAAATATATTAACTTAGTTCAATGGTTAATTAACTCCTTGTGAAATGCATGCACATACAGAATAAATCAAAGGAGTGGAAATAAAGTGAAATTAGAAATCAAAGCAATGCAATTTTTAAAACTATAATATTGAAGCCGGTAAAGGTTCAGTGAGTTGATGTACTGCTATGGCATTATAAAGTAATACAATTTTCTGGAAAGAAAATGAATGAAATTTATCAAGAGCCTTAAAAATAAATGTTCCACCAATAAGCATATGAAGAGATGCTCAACGTCATTAGCCATCAGGATAAAGCAAATCAAAACCACAATGAAATACTATTTCATACCCACTAAAATGACTATAATCAAAAAGACAGATAATAACAAGTATTGGCAAGGATGTGGAGAAATTGGAATATTCATACATTGCTGGTGGAAATGTAAAATAGTGCAGCCATTTGGAAAAGAATCTGGTAATTCATCCAAAGGTGAACATTAGAGTTACCATATGACCCAGCGATTCCACTCCTAGGTATGTCTCCAAGAAAAATGAAAACATATGTTCACACAAAAACTTGTACGTCGATGTTCATAGAAGCATTATTCATAACAGTCAAGAAATGGAAACAACCCAAATGTTCATCAACTGATGAATGGTTATGCTAAGTGAAAGAAGCCAGTCATGCTGACAAGTGCTTAATCTCCAGAGTATACAAACAACCCATACAATTCAATAACAACAATGACACACAATCAAAAAATGGGCAAAAAAAAAAAAAAGGGCAAAAGACCTAAATAGGCATTTCTCCAAAGAAAACATACAGATGGCCAATAGGTACATGAAAAGATGCTCAATATCACTAGTTATCAGAGAAATACAAATCAAAACTACAATGAGGTATCACCTCACACTGGTCAGAATGGCCACCATTAAAAAGTCCATTAATGATAAATGCTGGAGAGAGTGTGGAGTAAAGGGAATTCTCCTAAACTGTTGGTGGGAATGTAATTTGGTGTAGCCACTACGAAAAACACTATGGCGATTACTTAAAAAGCTAAAAATAGAGTTGCCATATGATCCAGAAATCCCACTCCTGGGCATATATCCAGGGAAAACTCTAATTTGAGAAGATACATGCATCCCAGTGTTCATAGCAGCACTATTTACAGCAGCCAAGACAGGGAAGCATCCTAAGTGCCCATTGGCAGATGACTAGATAAAGAAGATGTGATATAGATAGATAGATAGATAGACAGACAGACGGACAGATAGATAATAGATAGATTACTCAGCCATAAAAAAGAATGAAATAATGCCATTGACATAGAAAACAAGCTTATGGTTATCAAAGGGGAAAGGGTGGGGAGGGATAACTTAGGAGTTTGGAATTATCAGATACAAACTACTACATACAAAATAGATAAACAACAAGGTCCTACTGCATAGCACAGGGAATTATATTCAATATCTTGTAATAACCTATAATGAAGAAGAACATGAAAAAGAATATACATATATGTATAACTGAATCAGTATGCTGTACACCAGAAACTAATACAACATTGTAAATCAACTATACTTCAGTTTTTAAAAAGCCAATCACAAAGGGTCACATACTGTATGATTTGATTTATATGAATTGTCCGAAATAGGCAAATCCATAGAAATAGAAAGTAGACTGTTAGTTGCCTAAGACTGAGAGAGCTGGGAGCAAATGGAGAGTGACTGCTAATAGGCATGGGTTTCTTCTAGGGTGTTGAAAATGTTCTAAAATTGAGCATGGTGATGGTTACAGATCTCTGCAAATATACTAAAACCCACTGAATTGTACACTTTAAATGAGTGAATTGTATGGTATGTGAATTATATTTCAATAAGGCTGTTATCAAAAATTAATATTCAAAAGAAACAAAAGCAAAAACAAATGGGATCTAATTAAACTTAAAAGCTTTTGCACAGAAAAGGAAATCATCGACAAAATGAAAATCAAACCTACTGAATGGGAGAAAATATTTCAAAATGATGTGATTGATAAGGGGTTAATATCCAAAATATATAAACAGCTCATGCAACTCAGTATCAAAAAGACCAAACAACCTGATGAAAAAATGGGTAGAAGACCTGAATAGACATTTTTCCAAAGAAGACATACAGATGGCCAACAGGCACATGAACAAATGCTTAACATTGTTAATCATCAGAGAAATGCAAATCAAAACCACAATGAGATACCATCTTACACCTGTCAAACTGGCTATCATCAAAAAGACACAAATAATAAATATTGGCAAGGATGCAGAGAAAAGGGAACCCTAGTACACTATGGTGGGATTGAGAATTGGTGCAGCCACTGTGGAAAATGGCATGGAGGTTCCTCAAAAAACTACAGAACTACAGTTCCACTGCTGGGTATATAACCAAAGAAAACGAAAACACTAACTCAAAAAGATACATGCATCCCAATAACCCATGAGGCAGCATTGTTTACAATAGCCAAGATATGGAAGCAACCTAAGTGTCCATCAACAGATGAATGGATAAAGAAGATGTGGTATATTAGCCATAAAAGAGAATAAAATTCTCCCTCTTGCAACACTGCGGATAGACCTAGAGAGAATTATGCTTAGTGAAATAAGTCAGATGGAGAAATACAAATACTAGATGTTATGACTTATATGTGAAACCTAAAAAATAAAACAAATGAATGTATATAACAAAACAGAAACAGACTCACAGATACAGAGAACAAACTAGTGGTTACCAATGGGAAAAGGGAAGAGGAAGGGGCACGGTAGGAGTAGGGGATTAAGAGATACAAACTACTATGTATAAAATAAGTAAGCAATAAGGATATATTGTGCAGCACCGGGAAAGACAGACATTATTTCTGTAATAACCTTAAATGGAGCATAATCTACAAAAATATTGAATTACTATGTTGCACACCTGAAACTAATGTTATAGATCAACTATGCTTCAATTAAAAAAAAAATTTCAAACTCAAAAAAAGAAAACAAGAAAATTTGACCCAGTAATCCTAAGCATCAGTTTGAACCATAAGAAATTACAAATATTTTTGACCTACAAAATAGCAATTTAATGGAGTTATCCTAAGATGAAGTTCTATATTTATTTATAAAGAAGTTCATTAATTTTAATTCTGTTATAACATGATTTGGGGAAAAACCTAAATGCTGAAGGATTAAACAGTTAAATAAACAATTGTATAATTACATGGTAGAATATAATGCACACATAAAAATCGTGCCCTTGAAGAATCGTTTAAAGCATGATAAAATACCATGTATATTAGGTGATGCAAATTTGGAAATAAACTTGTATTTATAGGTAAAAATAAATAGATATAGGGAAATATATCAAGAATATTAATGGTATTATCTCTGCAAAGGTGATTTCATTTTTTTCTTTTTTGTATTTTAAAAATACTCTATAATAAGCTTGTATTACTTTTATAATTAGGAAATAATCTTATCACATTAGGAAAAGAAAATAAACTAAGAAAGACAGAGAAAGCCAGTTCAAAGACAACCACTTGGAATTCTAATAAATTTCATTTTAATCAAAAAAGAATTTGACTTAAGTTTTCAAAATTCCAATTCAAGTATTCCAGCATTCTAAGGTAAAAAGAAGCAACCTTGCTCTTTTATTCAGACAACACTAAACTAGTTACTCAAAGAAGACAATTAACTGTCTTAATTTGAAGTCTCCAGTAAACAAGAATCCATACACCCTGTTCTAGCTCTTTAATAATAATTCTTCCTGCCAACAAGTACTTATTTATCTCTAATCTGCAATTGCAGATCACTCTCCTTTAAGGCCTTTATAAATCAGTGATAAGAGTTTATAAGACAGGTTTTTTGGTCATTTTGTACTTTTAGAAGTGTCTTGACTAAAAGACTATTTCATTTCCTGCCAACTATTAAAAGCTGTGGATGTATCAGTTCTCTGAAAATGAGAATGCACTGAACTCCTCTCAGCTTGTGACCTTTTCCTCCCAGATGCCCCAGAGTCCTGTCCGTCCAGCACATATATAGCACTATATGTCTATAGCCTGGCTGTGTCAGTGTTAGATCATTAAGTCTTCTAAACTTCTCCAATTCAAGTGGCAGTAAATTGTGATTACAGCTCAATACTCATGAAAAGATGCAGCACAGACACTATGAGGTGAACATAATAAAAAGACAACACTTCCTTCTACTTCCAGCTTAATGTGTAAGGCAGCCTAGAGGGACACACACCTTATGTGAACATCTGAAGTTTAGAGGGAAAAAGAGATTCAGTTGAAAAGGTCATCAGAATCTATCATAGTTACTTGAGAGAGAGCTTTGGTGCAAATCTCACTCCCTGGTGTAAGATCCTATTTTACTAGGAAACCCTTTTAATATTACCTAAACTTAATTAAGCGTAGTCATATGAATAAAAGTTACAGAAAAAGATGGTTGAATTATCTAAACTATAAGAATTGTGTTTGTAATCACTACTTGAAGTTATGTTACATGCTTATAATTTACTTTGTTTACTGTCTGTCTTTACCACAAGAATGTAAACTCAAAGAGGGCAGGAATTTTTGTCTCTTATCGAGCAGTTTAACCCTGGTACTTAGAACAGTGCCTCAGATATAGTAGTGTCTACCAAGTGGAAATTCAGCAAGTAGTGAATGAATGGATAGTTCTTCCACAATGGAACACTATTCAGACACTGAAAAATGATGTTTGGATTAATGATCACTCAAAATCCTCCCCATTCTGCATTGTAATAGTTACAGCCCTGTAACTTATTTAGTTCATTTATTTGTGTTTCTGCTGGCTGTTTCATGTCCCTAAATGCAAAATATATGGAAAGAGACAGAAAGAAGGACAAGCACTTATCATTTCCTTGGTAATTCAAAACACGAAAAGAGAAACTAAAAAAGAAGGAAATTACGAAAGCCAGCATATCAGTCATCTGAGAACACTGGAATTTTTGCAAGGGGCCTGTAAATCTGCGTGCATACCAAGCATTATTTGCATCTGAAATATAAAATAGATTATGTAGATATTACCCTTCATTTTGTCAACTGTATTATTGATTTGTTTTTAGTTCCTGAATATTAGGTCACTATATAATTTCTCAATGAATGTTTAGTTAAAATCCAACTACAAGCACTGGGGACATCTGAAAAAAAATGTTAAACTATAAATCAGGAACTACTATTAAGGAAAAAATAATTGTTTTTGGAATAGTGCCCACTTAAGATGACAGGATTTGACTTAAACCTTGAAAGAGGGTGAAGAAGAGGAGAACTCCATGCAATTAGGTAAGAATATAAGTAAAGGTATGGGAGTAGGAAGCACATGACCAAATCAGAGGCAGAGTGAGCAGTTTTTGTTGAGTGTTAACCCCGAAGCTGGGCCCTGGCAGGCAGACTTGCACTCTTACCCCAAAGTTAGACTCTGCCTAAGGAAGAGGCAGAGAACAGAGCTAGAAGTCAGAGACAGTGCTTCTCCAACAGAAAAAAATCCCTAAAGCTTAACCTGAGTTCTGACAGGTACTATGTTGGTATAGAATTCTTGTAAATCTTGCTTATTTCTGAAACTCTTGGTCAAATATACTCCAGCGAACACATACAACATGAAATAGGTCTCTGAAGCTCTTACAGCTTCACAGTGACTATATGGGGCCTGGGTAATAGCCGTTAAAAAGCAAACAGTCCAGTGACTAGACAGTTTTACACATAGATAAGGTAATTGCAATTAACAAATTATGATATTTAATCCAAATTTTTACAGGAATGAAAATGTTAATTAAATATAACTTGAAATCATGAGCACTCTGCCAGGACTTTTAAAACCTTTTGCTAAGCACTAATTTTTTAATTCTGATTTTATTGCAATAGTTTGAAAATCTAACTTAATTGGAATATAGACAGAAGAGGGGGAAATGAGATGAGAACACAAAGGCCACTTCTTACAATTAGTTAACTCACTGCTCACTTAGCATTAGAGTATCCAAAAGACAATGCAGTATTAATAGAAAACACAGAAACCTGCCTAGCAGAGTTATAATACCACTAGCCACATGTAGATTTTTTAAAAATAACTATTTAGAATGCACTTTTGAACAGTACTTTGGTACAGAAACTGACTCTTTATAAGATGACAGAAGAAACTTGTCTATCTTCGCTTCCTTAAGTTGATTTTATTAAACTGACTAGTTGTTTGGGGATTTGCTATTATGGCAAGACTAGAGTTTGTAGCCATATCTGAAAGCTTTCCAAGAAAAAAAAAATCTATCTTATGCCAGTCCAATTCCATGCAAGGCATACTTCTGTGTGCAGCATTCAGTCTTCTGGGACCATCAATTTGTCACCCTTAACAGCGTCATGTATTCAACATCCCTCTTCCCCGCTAATGTGAACTTTAATACCTTTTACACCCTTGACATCTCACCAGCAACCTAAACATTGGCCTTCACAAAATCAGGAACAGCTTAAAAATGTAAGGCCAAGAGCTTATGAAATCCTCCCCTTATCTGGCTGTGAGTCTCAGGCCTGTTGCAAATAACAGAACTCCAGCTTCTGCAAGGCTCATTAGCATCATCCGTGCACCATCCTCAACACCAATTGGCAGGGCAGCATCACCCGTAACAAGTTCCTGGAATGTGGCCAGTCCCACGGCGGCCAAGCTCCATTGGCTGCAGCTCAGCTCTGCAGGGTGTCTGAACATGCTGGCACGAAAGGAAGCAGCAGGGTAGCTGAACACTCCAAATTATGAGCTGGAGAGAGGTGAGCACAGACTAAAGAAACCCTATAGAGATTAGCCAAAGAAGAACTTGAAGCCACAACTGCTTATACATTGGCTGTTGGAAAGTAACGGCAACAGATATATTCTTCATGCAACAACACAGTAATAAACAGCTCCTTTGGGGCCCAGGTATAGGCAACCTTGGATAAGAGCCTGTGCTCGTTTCCATACCCCAGGTTTCACCGGGTGTGCCCATATATCTTGATAGATCCCAAATGTTTGCTCCCATCGAGGTCTCATTATTTTATTCTACAAAATAACACTTCCTTTTACTCAGGAATAATGAAGCAATAAATTAATTGGATGCAAGAAGTCTACTCATATCACCTAAATCAGCTAGTTTATACATATCACTGAAAAACAGGAACATTTGATGGAAACTCATGAAGTGAACCAGGAAATTCTGATCATCTCTTCTGTATGATCTGCCTTTGTGTGCACTTACAACATGAATTACCAAACTAGCAATTTGTCAGTATGTAACTTAAATTATTAATACATGCATATGGTAGCCTATATTTCACACAAAACGGTAACTACTGCTGATAAAATTATTGCTAATTATGCAAGAACTTTAAAGAGCATGATGATTTTCAAGTCATTGAAAGGGAAGTTTTTAGGCAGATGCTGGATGACCATCTGTCAGGTAGATTCCTGCAATGGATGAGGGTAGGGTTGGAGGGAAATGGACTTGATGACCTTTCTGGGAGCTCCCATAAACTATTACATGATACAGCACAGCCACAGAAACATAGGTGTGTAAAGAACTTTCAGGAAACACAGTATGATCTTATGCACAATTATATTAGATATGTAAATAGCCCAGAAATGAATGTATTGCATTTAATTTTTAATTTATCTCAGGCAAATAATTTACTGATTCTCATAATGCAAAATGTTTTGGAATTACACCAAACATAACACAGCTGATAGTCTCCAGAAGCTGACATTTTAATATGTCAGGACATACAAATCATATCACGCTAAACGTGCAATAAATTTACCACTACCCACGTGAAGGATGACATAGCAGTTATATGCATAAAGTAAAACAACAGATAGGGTTCCAATTATTTTAGTATGGATTTGAAGTAGATGGAGAGATTTCATGAAGCTCATTTATTGATAATAAGTACTACACTAAGCACTTTACTTCTATTATCTATTTTACTCCTCACAACAACCTTAGGAGGTTCTGAGGCTAAGAGGGACTGGGTACCTTGCTCAAGGCCACTCAGCTAATAAGTAGCTGGCAAAGGCTTGAAGCTGCCTTGAGGGCTGTCTGATCTGAAGCCCCTTACCTAACACTAAGGACCGGGCTTCCATTTCCCTCGTTTCCTTACTTGTAGGCAACATTGAAACTTCTGTTGCTGAAGCTTCTACTGGCGAATGTGGGAGGAGGTTTTCTGCAGCCTGCCTGGCAGACTAAGGAAAACTAATTTAAGTTTTTAAACGTGACTTGAACAAAGTTGGCAGGGCTCTGTGAAGAGAGGTATATGTATGCTGCTACCATTGTAAATGAGTTCCATATTTCTGAAAGCTATCTGATAACTCAGAATGAGAGCTATAAAACTTTTCTTGCCCTTTGTCTCAGTAATTTCATTCTTTGGAATATACCCCAAGGAAATGACACAAAGGAAAAAGGTAATTTGTTCAAGATGTTCATCCAGGGACTATTTGTATTAATGAAAAGCTGGAAACAACCCAAATTTCCAGCAATAGGACAATGACTAAGCAAGCTAGACTACATAGAAAAAGAAGAAAACTTTATAATTCCAAAAAATGGCAAATGTAGACTACATTCACATGTGGACACATATGTAAGATACAACTTTACATTAAAAAGTAGAATGCAAATTAGTATAAGCATAATCTTGTACAACTAAGTAAAACAGTATCTGCAGAAACAATTACACAAGAAAACTGTGAATTTATAAAGAAGTATATCCTTCATTTTATTGTTGAAACTGGCATATAGATTGTTCTTAATAAAAACTAACAGACTTAAAATATATAGAGGTAATTTTAAACTGAGACTTGTCTGTGACTCACATGTATTAATGTTGCATCAGCAAAGGTTAATCTTTTATGAGGACTTACTGTGTGTTAGGGGCTCTTCCAAGTTCTTTCCCCATATTTTCTCATTTAATCCCCCTATAGCCTCATGAGATTATTATTATTATTGTAATCTCTCTTCTAAGAGGAGAAAATTGGAGCATAGAGAAGCTAAGTACCTTGCCCAAGGTTACACAGGCTATGGCAGAGGTAGAATTGCAACCCAGGCACATTCACTATCTGGCCTGTACGTAGCCATTATGCCACAATGTCTTCTCTTGGAAAAAAGTATCTAGAGAGATCTTGTTCTTTCCCATTAATCATTTCTAGATTTTCTTTTCTGCTTTTCTTCTTCACCACTACTGTTTGGTTTACAATATATTGAATTTTTGCAGGAAAGAACAATAACCACATACAGAATTTGAGATAAAAATGCCCTCCATCCAGTGTCACCTGTACAAACACAATCTACCTGCCCTAACTGGTAAGGCTTTTTCCAAGAAGAGAGACTAGGGTAGGGTTTTTTAATCAAGTGAGGAAATCATAGAGCCTGGAAAATAAAATGCTACTATGGGCACATGGAATAATTGCAGAAGAGAAAAATACAACATTTGAGCAAGAAAACACTCAAATGAGGTTAAGTCTAAAAAAAGTTGCCTAAGGTTAAGTGACAAATACAGATGAACATTTCTAAACTCTTAGGGAAAACGATAGTCTAAAAAAAGTTTATGTTTAACTTTGCCTAGTTTCTTATATTCTGCAAAGTATTTGTTTATGATAATCTTATTGAATTCTCATGCTGTAGAATGGTAGACAGTATACTCAAGAGATGAAGAAACAGAGTCAGAGTTTAAGAGGCTCACTCCAAGCAGGAGGCTTGTCTTTAGCCCAGCAGGAGCTCGGTCCCAGCCCTCATTCTCAGGAGTGCTAAACACTGATGTTGTTCAAGACAGGTACAAAGCCCTGTGCAGACCTTCCCTTTAAATCATTCAGAGCTCATAAAGCCTTAGATCGTAAGTATAAATCCACTGAGAAAAGTCCCGAAAACAAATCTAACATAAATGGAATTAGAGATGAGAATTAAATACATAATGGGAGTCTCTTAAATGAGGGAGACAGAGTGAAGGCAGGACTAATATCTGTGTATAAACTAAACTGTGTGGGAGATGCTAAGGGCATGTGATTGTTAGGCTTGGAAAGACAATACTCAAAACCTTCTCTCTCAAACCTTATAAGAGGCACATTATTATAAGACTCTGTCATCTTTGGTACAAAATGCACAAAATAAAATTTTTGTTCCACCTGTACATTCCATGGAAACATCTGCATAGTGAAGGAGGTCGATTATATTTAAAAAAAATTTTTTTTGTTGAAGTATAGTCAGTTTACAATATTGTGTCAACTTCTGGTGTACAGCATAATGTTTTAGTCATATATATACATACATATATTCTTTTTCATATTCTTTTTCATCATAGGTTACTATAAGATATTGAATATAGTTCCCTGTGCCATACAGTAGGGCTTTGTTGTTTATCTATTTTATATATAGTAGCTTGTATCTGCAAATCCTGAACTCCTAATTTATCCCTCCTGGTAACCATAAATTTGTTTTCTATGTCTGTGAGTCTGTTTCTGTTTTGTAAAATAAGTTCATTTGTGTCTTACATTACATTCCCAAATAGCCTCACCTTCTCTCCTGGCTCTGTACTATGAAAGCCTATGCTTTCTTCAGAGGTTAGATCAAATGTCATCTCTTCCAAGAAGCCTCTACAGATTCTTCAAGTGAGACTAACCCTCCCTTTCCTAGGCACTCATAGCATGTCCTGGAACATCTTAGTGCTGATCTCACCTTCTGCCCAGTGCAGCTCCCACAGGGCCTAACACAGCTGGGATTTAGCTTTGTTTCTTGTGGCCCCAACACGAGTGCCTTGCACACTGTACTTGTTTATTGAATTGGTAAGAACTTGCCTGAGGTCCTACCATGCTCTGAGGGTTTATAAACCTTTTCTGGGATTTGAGTTGTTCAAATTTGACTACAGAAATGACCTCAATAAAGGACTCTCTTCACTTAAAAATCTTGTTTCCTTATAACCACATTTTATGTTGACCTTTTATACCAGAACATTTGCATTAATTTAATGCATTAGTAATCAGCACTGGCAAATAGCAACCTCACAGCCAGAAGGTTAAATTATAAAGTGTCTTTTTTAATCAAGGAGTATGGCAGTCAACAAACTTAAACAAACAGACTTGAGATTTGCTTTTACCACAAATTTTATAAATATTCCACCAGATTCTAATCAATATAAAGGTAAGAGAGTCAAAGCTAGAACTTCAGCTCTTGGAAGAGTCTCTCTTTTAAAATGAGCTGGTGAATAAAATACTGGTGAGAGAATTCAAAATTTCAGAGCAAAAAGTACATCACTTCAACTAAGGTCAATTGCTCTTCAGGGACAAGAATAATGTTCTTCTTATTAGCAATTTGGAATAACAATTAAATAACGTTTACTTTATTGAGATTTTTATATAAGAATTGAGAAAACAGTAGTTATGAAAAATACAAGAGAAAGTACTGATCTTGCGACACACAGCAATCTTTCTGTCTTCCCTATCTTCCCTTGGGTCATGTGTGGTGGGGGTGTGATCCTCAATTAGAAAGCTTATTTATAAGGAAGATAAAGACTAGGGAATAATAAGAATACTACTGGGCCTTACAACGAAAAGCCAGCTAAGAAAAAGATGAAGTAATTATTTTCAATTATACCACCTTCTATGAAATATAAAAAAAACTCCCATTACATTTTGTGTAATATGAGAAAAAGCTCTTTGATCTGTAAATGGGCTAATCTAACAGCTATTCACATAATTCCTGTCCTTTTCAGGGAGAACAGCAATCAGTGATCAGGAAGGAGAGTACAAGTCACAAAAAAGCATGAAATCTTACTTTTTCATCATCTTCAGTAAATGGAGCACCTTCAGGAATCTTATTTATTGCTTGGGCCACACCGATAATCTCACCATCACTGCTTCGGATAGGCATGCACAGTAATGATTTTGTCTTGTATCCAGTGAGCTTGTCGATTTCATCATTGAATCTTCGATCCTAAAAATAAGACAGAGAGGGCATTAACTGCATATGCGTTGTTGTCAGGGAGAAGGAACGAGAAGTATCTTTCTGTGTATGATACCTTGTCACTGGGAACTTTATCCCACAGATTTTTAATAACAATAACAGATTTGATTTCATGTTTAATTCGCCAAAGGAACATAAATGAAAATAAATCACCACCATAGTTGTCAACCATGGTAAATGAAGAGAAACTTTAAACCCCACTATGACAGCACATCAAAATTGGGGAAAATAGGGGGAGGGTATAGCTTAGTGGTAGGGTGCATGCTTAGCATGCACAAGGTCCTGGGTTCATTCCCCAGTACCATCATTAAAAAAGTAAATAAATAAACCTAATTAACTTCCCCTTCCAAAAAAATAAAACCTTAAAAAAAACTGGGGGAGGGGCAAGTGTCTTTAATAGAACTTCACACTATGCTATTTATTAAAATATACTATTTCACTTAGGCAACTAGCTGTGAAGAGTCATATAAGGAAAATACATAATAAATATATATTAAGCATTATGAAAAATATGCAGAAAAGCACTACTTTCTTTTGGTCAAAATTATCCCATGAAAAAAATTGAACATACGAGCCCATACTGACACTTCTTAAATACTCCAAAAAAAATTTAAAGCATAGTGAGG
Organism: Camelus bactrianus; assembly: GCF_048773025.1. Taxonomy (NCBI): domain Eukaryota; kingdom Metazoa; phylum Chordata; class Mammalia; order Artiodactyla; family Camelidae; genus Camelus; species Camelus bactrianus. Next base: position 57,980,936 of record NC_133543.1, read on the forward strand.
AGGAAGGAGGTAAAAAGCTTCTTTAGAGATGTCAGCTAAAAAATGTAGAAAGAATGATAAAATTATATTAATATCTATGTTGCAACTACCAATACAATAATGTACCGATACAAGCAAGGATCAATAGACACCAATACCACTGGATGAAAAGTTATTGTTAAACAGAATATTCACTTAGTCTCAAAGTGCCACCTCACAGAATCTCATTAAATTCAAAAGGAAAAAAAGATACCTTAATCATGAAGAGATCTGGTGGACACCAGAGTAAACAAGTAATCTAACTCAGCATCACCATTAATGAGACAAAATAGCACCACGTATCTCCTGATGCCATGCAATGGAAGGACACAATGCCATCAAGAACATGGAGTGTTCCTGTCAAACATATGAATCTGGTCACTCAGGAAAAGAAAATTAAGATACAGTAATTTGTATTAATTTTTTTTTTTAAATTTACTGAGGAACCATTATGTGTCAGGCTGTGATCTAGGAGATGCAGCAGGAAAAATGCAGACTGTTGGTCATTCTATTAGAAATCTGACCTGGACTCTTCAAAAATGTCAATATCATGAGAGATAAAATAAATTTAAAATAAAAATAAAGATGTGGGGGTTGTGCTGTTTTAAAGAAGACTTAAGACATCTGAAATCTAAATAAAAGTAGGATCCTTCATTGGAAATTGTTAGGCAATTTGCAGGGAAGACAATTAGAGAAAGTTGAACATGGACTTTATGTCAGGTAATATCACTGTATCAATATAAAGTGTCTTGGGTGTGATAGTGGTACTCTAATTATGTAGGAGAGTGTTCTTATTGTAAGGATATACATGCTAGAGTATTTTGAAGTGAAATGTCATAATACCTTCAATTACTCTCAAATGAAAGCAAGCAAGCAAGCAAGAAAGAAAGAAAGGAAGAAAGGAAGGAAGAAAAGAGGGAGGGAAGGAAGAAAGGAGGGAGGGAAGAGAAAGAAGGAAGAAGGAAGAGACTGAAGGGTGGGGTGGGGAGGAGAGAGAGAGAGAGAAAAAAAAAAAAAAGACTGGCTCCTGAAAGGGTAACAGGGATTAACAACCTTCCAAGGAAGATGATAAACTGGATCCAGGCTCACTGCTTCAAGCCATGGGCTGAAGTGAGGCTTCTCCCGATGCTCTCAATATTTCCTTATTAAAAGAGGCTTAAAAAACAGAAACAAAGCACTGCTGTCTACCACCAACTAGAGCTATGAATTTTATCTGACTAAGGGCCTAGGGAGAGCTGGCTGCAGACAAGGTGATAGCCCCAAGACCAAACACTGCTGGCCTTCTAACGAGCTCTGTGATCCCCAGTATCACAAGTACAGGGGGCCTCTCTATAATGAGGCCTGATTGTGATCTGGGACCTCTGGAGGCCGTTCTAAACCCTTAGTTTGGGACAGGAGAGCCCTGCAGGAGAGAGGAAACTCAAAACCCAAGCAAAACCATTTCTCCTGCTCAAAATAAGCCTACAACCAAATTTTCAGAAAAACAGTAATTTGTATTAATTTTTTTTTAATTTACTGAGGAACCATTATGTGTCAGGCTGTGAGCTAGCAGATACAGCAGGAAACAAAAGCATCACCCCAGATTTCTTGGAACTTGCAATCTAGTAGGTGAGGCAGACAACACATAAATGCATAATCACCTATTGTGGTAAGTGACATTGAGAAAAAGAACAAGGTTTCATGAGAGAGACTCAAAAGAAGGGGCCTATTTTCATGGGGATCAAGGAAGGACAAAAAAAACTTGTCCTAAAAACAGGACAAGTAAGCCGTAACTTGAATCATAAGGAAAAATTTGCCAAAGAATGGTGGGATGAACTTTCCAGGAAGTTGGAACAATGCAGGTAAAGAAAAAAGCAAGAAAAAGCTTAGTGAGTTCCAAAAACTCAAAGGTCAAAAGCAAGAGCATAGGAAGCCAAAGGGAGAATGGACGAGGGAGGCAGGGGCCAGATGGTGCCAAGTATCATAGGACCAGAAAGGAGTTAAATTATTCCTACATGCAATGGAAAATCACTGACAATCTTGAAGCAGAAGGATGCTATGATTCATGATCCAGCACTTAGCATTCCCTGAAATCATCTTATTAGTTTGCTTGTTCTCCCACCACTGGTAGATAAGATCTCAGACAGCAAAGCTCTTGTGTCTTATTTACTGCTTCATCTTGGCATCCGGGAGGTGCTCCACAACATTTTTCTTGAGTAATAGGGTTTATTTAGAGATCTTTTTGCACATGTACAGAAGAGAGATACACAAATGTTTATTGCAACATCAATTATGGAAAGAAAAAACTGGAAATCATTTGAACTTGGGTCAATAGAAAAATAAACAAGTTATGATCTCTCGTTTTGATAGCATACTATACAACAATTTAAATGAATGAACTAAAGCTACTTGTATTGATACAAACAAACATCAAAAACACGTTAAGTGAAACAAACAAGCTGGAATCTGATACCATCTATATAATATTACTAATATTTAAAAACAATACTAAATATTATGTGTGGATTCATATATGCAACAACAGTATAGCACAGGCAAGGGAATAATAACTCTAAATTTATATAACTGGTTATACCTCTGGGGAGAAAGAGAGGAAATGGCAGCAGGGAGAAGTACAGGGAGGTTTCAAGTCTAACACAGTTTTTCTTTAAAAAAAAAAAACTGTGACTCAAACATAGCACAATGTTAAGAGTCTATAAACCTTGATGGCCTATACTTGTCTAAATGTTTGAAATATTTTATAATAAAAAGTTTAAGACCATTTTAAAAAAAATTAATTAACTTTTTGGGAGATGATACAGGATTGTAATAGAAGAAACCAGTTAGGAAATGTCAGTGGTCCAGGTAAGATGAGAGGATGGTCTTGGTTAAGAGAAGGGTGGTAGGGGTACAGAGAAGTAGATGGATATGATGAATCTACAGTACCTTCCACTGAATTGGTTGGGGATGGGGGACTAAGGAAAAAAGAGTGAATCTCAGGTTTTGACTCGAGAAACTATATTGTTGGAAGTGCCACTAACTAGAATGGGGAAGGCTGAGATGAAGGTGAACAAGTACATATAAAGAAAGTCAAGAAGGTTGATAAATCAGTTTACTGATCAAGGTGAAGTGTGGCCTAAATCATTAGTTCTCCACCCTGGCTGCATGTGAGAATAACCTGAGAAGATTTTCAAAATACCAGTAACAGGGCTTCACCCCATCCCAGATTGAATCAATCAATATTAAGCACTGGTTTTAATTGGTTTTGAACTTTCATAGGTGATTCTCACATGAGAATAATTGTCCTAAATGTTAAAGAGCTTAGTTACTAGTAAGATCAATAAAAATTCATTGATAGGAAAAGCCTTGAAACGGAAATGAACAAAGAGGGTGGCACGTATTCTGGTGGTTACATATCAGTGGTGTGGACCATGTTAGACTAGATTTGAAAATCCACTCTGGAATAGGGAAGATTTTCTGTTCTTCATAATCTCTGGAGAAGGGCCTCATCCATCAAAGTCCAACTCTGAGTAAACCACCACCAAGGCTGTGGGGTATTCATTGCCAAAATATCCAAAGCCACGGGAAAACAACAGACACAGGGACACTTCAGCATGACCAGGGGGAACAAAAATGCAATAAACCAATAAATTCTCCCCACTATCTCTCCAACACTCTACACCACCTGATAAACTTGTAACTTGAGGAGAAAAGATAATTATGTTGATATATGTGGCAAGTGTTAATCTTCCAATTTAAAAGGAAGAAAGATTTATTTCATTAAGTCTTTGTGTCTTTTTAAAAAACAATGCGTCATAAAACATGTTTTGTCCATGTCTTCATTACACTACTCATGGGATTACTCTCACAAATTAACTCAAAAGTTAATATAATCCACCTAATGAGAGGTCAAAAGAGCTGATACAGTTATATACTTTCCTACTGTAAATTAATCTCTAGGTTAATTTTCCAATTTAAAAAACAAATGAAGAAAGCTGAACCCAAATTGAGATATAAATTAATTGTAGAAGATGAAGAAAACTAGGAAAATAATTACATAAAGGGACATATTACTCTGATGTTACAGAAAGAAGGAAAGGTTGAAAACAGAATACAGCAAAAAACAGATTTTTCTAGACACGCAATGACCACAGATGAGTATGGTAGTAAGAGAAACATAGGGCATTGCACAAGACACAGGCTGGGGCAGTGGGGGAGAAAGCACATCTAGTCTAGGGTTAGAAAAAAAAAATCTCCCAAGGATAGTGAAATGTTTAAGCTGACAGCCAAAGGATCAGTGTCCCAGGAAGGAACAGTATACAAAACCCAGAGGCAACAGAAATAGAATCAGAGGAATTGAAAGAAGTTGAACATGTCTCTCAAGGGAAGAATCAGAGATGGAACAAGAAAGACCCAGCTGCATGCTGATGAGGGGGTGCCTGGGGACCAGGTTTAGAATTGTGAATTTACCACAAAGGAAAGGGGTCACTAAAGGGTTTTAAGAAGGTGGGTGGGAGTAATGTAACTGATTCTTCACTTTAGGAAGACCGCTACTGCTTACATGTAAAGAATGAATTGGATGCAAGAAGTCCAGGTGAGAGAGAAATCATCTCTGGAGTGGGATGGGTCTACAGCCATACCACCCTGAACGCGCCCAATCTTGTCTGCAGTGGGATGGTGGTTAGTGGTGGTAGGGGTGATGGGAAAGGACTGAGTTGAAAGATATTTAGGAGGTAGAATCAATAGGACTTGCTGATTCACTTCATGTAAGTTTGCTAATGTTAGAGAAAAAAAAAAGCTCCATAGAACTGGTGCAAGTCCTGGATGAGTGGTGGATTCACTAAGTGAGGAACACAGGGAGGGGACAGATTCTGAGGGGGGATAATGAGTTCCCCTGTGGATGTCTAGAAGTTTAGTTAACTATGAGCCACCCACATGGTGATATTGCCCATAACGTAGTTTGAGATATAGGTACGTAGGTGGGTGGATAGATAGATATGTTATAATATCAGGGAAAGGACTTGGAATTCAAAGAAGAGGCTGTTTAGATAAGGATGAGGAACCCTGCTCAATAACTTCACCTTAAGTCTTCAGGAGTTCATCACATTCACCAGCAAAGCTTCATAGAAGGCCACGTAAGGAGGAGACAGGACCAAGAAGAAGGCAGAAAAATTGGGCCTATTTAATGCTGAAAATGGAAACTTGAATAGGAAACTAACAAATGCCTTTAGGTCTATAATGAAATATCACATGGAGAATGGTGTCCAATTTGTATTCATCTCCCTTAGGACAAAAGAAGAAGCTATCTACAACAGGAGTGATTTCTAATAAAGGGCTTCTTTATAAAGTTGTTAAAATCTGGAATGAGCTTCTTATGATTGTGGTAGACTCTTCTTGCTTCGAGGATTTTTATGTCATAATATTGTTCCTATCACAGATATTTTAAGTATAACTGCTCTTGAGAAGTGCAGGGATCTTCTCAGTGCCTTCTGCACCAACCTATTTTTTGCATGTGACACTCAGTTATGATTTTTAATATTTAAAAAAATTAATTCATAAGGCCAAAAGCAATTTTTACTTCTTAGCAATGGAACTGACCTGTGCCTGCTACACAGAGAACAGTAGTTGATACATTTGTGACCCCAGGATCTTGCACTTGCAGCCCTGTCTGCAAGTTTCTGCATTGACTGTGATGCCACAGAAAACAGCCAGAAAACGGGACCCACCAGCAAGGTCCACTAAAGTTGAAGAAACAATGAACTGCAATCTAAACTTTCAGGTTCTTGAAAAAAGAGCTATGCTCACTGCACTCGAGAATCCCAGTCAGCCTCAGGGAGACATATTTTAGAGGCACATTAAGAAGCCTCAAAGCCAAAGGGAATCTACTCTCTTCTTTCACTTTCTCAGAGAAGCCACTCAAGGCTCCCCAAGGAGGAGCCAGAGCTATGAATATTGTTCAGATCTCAGACTCACAGCAAGGAGGGTCACATAAGATCTCTTTTATCCCCGCTGTGTTTAAGGCTTCTCTCCTCAATGCTTTATTGTAAATTTTCCAGTGCTCTTGATTAAGCCAGGAACTATTCTTGACCACGACTTAACCTATAAGGGTGATTGCTTTAACCACAATCTCAACTCTACCTTGAATCCTTGATCAAACTCTTCAAATCTGAGGACGTTCACATGATGTAAATGCAAAAAGCTTCTATTAACTCCATGAAATGTGTAATGAATTTGTATCTGAGTTATTGTGTCCATAAATTATAGAGAAAAAGTGATACAAGATATGTGTGGATATATGGTAATTTTTCAGTCTACAGATACTCAGGTATTCATAGAATACAGCAGTGGTTGGCAACCCTGCCTAACACTGGAATCACTTGGAGCTTTAGGCAACTTCTGATGCCCTAGCCCCACACTGATCAGTTAAATCATAATTGGTGGGAGGAGGGGTTGACCAGGAGATTTGACTTCTGACTGTTGATCAGGGTTAAGAATCACTGAATTAGAGGGACCTTAATAAGTTCAAGGCCTTCAGGGGTTCAGGGAAACAGACTGTAAACCACTGCTTTAGAGCTTTCAGGACAAGTTTCTTTGTTAGCTTTTGTTTTGTTTTGATTTGTTGTTTCCCATCTGCTTTCTTCATAGGCTTAACGCACTGGACCTGCATACCTTACCCAGAACCCTACTATCCGCACCCCTTACCTGGCCCCACAAAGAAAGGTTAGGAGACCAAGTTCAGTCCCACATTTCATCTACATTCTCCTCCAAATGCCTTACAGAGTTGCAATGTAGAGAAGCTAATAGAAATATAAAATATAAAATGAATAAGCCATTGAAACTCAAACCAATAGATTGCCAAACTGTCTGAAGCTTGAAAGAAAATTACTTTTATTGGTACATTAATTAGTAACACTCATTTAATTCCAATTCATAAAAACATCTTACATTTATGACTTATCATAAACACCACTTATTTTCCAAAAACTGTTTGGAAGGTTGAGCTCTCAAAAATTTTGATTAATCTTTAATGATTTGAAATGTACTATTCTGCTTTTCTCCATACAAAGAAGTAAGTAACTAATTGTTCCAAATTGATGGAAAGTTTCAGGTCATATTGCATAAAAACAAAGACATGGCATATGGTAACCAGATAGCTAATGCTCTGGGCCTCCTAATTTGATACTTTTGAGGAAAAATGCAAAATTATCATTGTTCTTAATATATTTTCACAGAATGTCATCACTCTACAGCAAACAAAAATCTTGTCTCTCTGAATTATTCCACCAAAAAAAATGTGCAGAGTTTTAAATGCTACAAAATACTGTTTCTGAAGCATCATTTTTTATGGACCTGAAACAGTGTGGTAGGTGGTGGAGTGGTTTAGAAATACGTACAGGTCAGCTCTACTTGGTAAATGTTTACTGGACACATTTTAAGTCTTTCAAACTGAATGAATGGTTAACAGACACCATAAAATAATTATAAACAGTCATCATTATGACCAAGTTACTTTGTTATTGGTCATTGTTATTTCCAAGTTACTGTCCTTTAGTTTGTATTGCTAAAATTAACTTGGTTTGGTGATCTTATTTCTTTGTTCTCCCTTTCTCAGTTGACATTTTTTGGTCCTGTCTTATTGTTGTCATCATGACTATTATTATTTATCTTTCTTTTGACAAATACAAATATATCTCAAGACATTAGACAAAAGAAAATGGAAGAAGCACAGTACAGTTGAAACCAAAGTTGCAGGTGAGGTGGTACAGAATAAAATGATGAATTCTTAAACTTCTTTGATAGCACAGATCTCTGTTACAGATGTATTATAAATATGCAGATAAATGGTATGTGGAGTTAAAATCAACTCTGTGCTCTATAAGATTCATTGTATATAATTAAGATGTCTGAGCCAAAGATCAGTATATGAAGAGAGAGCTATGGGAAGAGTCAGTCAGCCAGAAGCACCTTTCTTCTTGTCACAGTGGAGCCATCTAAGAACTCTGGTGAAACAAGGAGGTGAGGCTACAGGTGGAACCAAGCAGGCCAAGAAGTCTGTGAATATGGACAAGGGATGGTCAACATGGGATGGTGGTTCAGTCACCAAACAGTCAGGAACCAGAAAATACAGGGAAAACCAAGGTCAAAACAGTGACGCATGAAAAGCCAGGACTGGGATCAGGATTACAGATTAACAGTGACACACTAGAGATTTGGTCTTACCCATCTGTTAAAACCTAACAAGGATCATAGAAAAAGACATCAGATTTGTGGTTACCAGAGGTGGGGAGGGGTAAGGGGAAGGGAAATCTGAATGAAGGTAATCAAAAGGTACAAACTTCCAGTTATAAGATAAAGTAGTAGGGATGTAATATACAACATAATATAATGAACACTGCTGTATGTTATATATGAAAGTTAAGAGAGTAAATCCTAAGAGTTCTTATCACAAGGAGAAAGAAGTTTTTTTATTTCCTTAGTTTTGTAGCTCTCTGAGATAATGGATGTCTACTAAACTTACTGCGGTAATCATTTTATGATGTATCTATGTCAAACCATTATCCTGTACACCTTAAACTTACACAGTGCTAGATTTCAATTATATCTCAATAAAACTGGAAGGAAAATTAAATAAAAGTTCTGAGTTTAAAAAAAAAACCAACAAGGATCTCTTCCAACAGAAAGCCTATTGTACTCTTCCCACTGTAGCCAGTTGAGATAAACCAAAAAGTGGACCCAGAATGTAACTGACTTGTAAACAGCTGTATTGATCAGGTCCTGACTTTCCCACATCTATGGCAAACATGGTAATTTCTAATATCACAGTATATGTCATATTTTAATACATATTTTATTTATATTTTATTGTTAATATGTGGAAGTTATTGTTTCTGTTTGACAAATGTTAAATGTTAAAAGTAATTTTAAAGTTTGCTTCAAAAAGTCCTAAAGATTCAAAAACATTTTAAAATATGTTTAAAAATATTTTAAATCATCCTTTCTTGTAAGAACATGATGATAAAAATACATGATTACCTGATATTAAAATATACCTTAAAGCTACAATAATTAAAACAGTAAGATATTGGTTCTAAAAATAGAAAAATTGAGGAAAGAGATTAGAAAGCCAAATATATGTGTGTGTGTATGTATATATATATGCATATATGTGTATGCATAAATGTATTTAGTTAATCATAAGAGTATCATTTCAAAATAATGTATGATTCAATTAGTTACATATTTGGGGAAAGCAAGATTCTTTTCTCACATTACATAACAGAATTAATTTCAAGTAGAATAAGGAGATAAATATACTCTTCCTTTGATGAATTGCAAAGTAGGACACAAGATTACTCAAACTCTGCCAAGACACATTTCTTATTTTAACATGAAATACTACAAGAAAAAGTCTGAATATTATTTACAAGTCAATAATATGAAAATGCATATATCCCACATATTATCAAGTATATCCTAGATTTGCACTCAGAAAAGTCAACGGCCTTATGTTCAAATGTTGGCCTTCTTTTTCACCAAACCCTTAACTAAAGCAGCCATTATAAGTAAGATGAGTTCCATTTCTTTCATTTGTTCTTTTCAGTTAAGAGTTTTATCAGAAGTACAAATGGTCAAAAGTTTTCAGTAGATGAATGAATAATTACATGATGAACTATAAACTAAATCAACATTGACTTTACTTGAAAATTATATTAAAATATTTTCATGATTTAAAAAGTTAAATGTCAAAAATAAAATAATAAAAGAATGGAAGAAATATAATTGAACATTTGTCTGATCTCATGAGGGGAAAGCCTTCCAACCCATGATACCAAAAGAAGAGGGCATGAAGACTGATAAATTTGACTAATAAACATTTAAAATTTTAGTGCCTCAAAAATAACACAAAAAGAGTTAAAAGTAAAATCAAATTGTAAAAATATTTTTAAACACATATGGCTGATAGTGTTAAATCCTAAACACACAGAATTCTTACAAATAAATAAGAAAAAAATGAGCAACGGATAGGAAGCAGAAATTTACAAAAGAAAAAATTTTGATGGGAAAAATTGTCTCATATTTCACATGAATATGTGAAAACTGTCATGTTACAATAGCAGTTATAGTTTTTCTACAAAATTAACAAAGATTAAAAATTTAAGACATCAAGATACCTAGGTTTACTGAAAGTTTTTGTGAAAAGTCTACTTTTATACATTGCTGGTGAGAATGCAAATTAGTGCAATATATATGGAGGTCAATGTGGTGATAAGTAACAAAAACTTTTTAAATTTTCATACTTTTCAATATAGTAATTTAACTTCTAGGAATTCTTAAGGAAAAATTGAAAAATCAAAGTATTCAATAGGAAATTGATTATGATATGGTATATCCACACTATCACTAAAAAAATGTTATAGGTTATTATTACACATGTTGCTGGAGAGGCTGTGGAGAAAAGGAAACCCTCCTACACTGTTGGTGGCAATGTAATTTGGTGCAACCACTATGGAAAACAGTATGGAGATTCCTTAAAAAACTAAAAATAAAGTTACCATATGATCCAGCAATCCCACTCCTGGACATATATCCAGAGAAAACCCAATTCGAAAAGATACGTGCACCTTAATGTTCATAGCAGGACTATTTACAATAGCTGAGGCATGGAAACAACCTAAATGTCCACTGACAGATGACTAGATAAAGAAGTTGTGGTATATTGACACAATAGAATACTATTCAGCCATAAAAAGAATAAAATAATGTCACTTGCTGCAACATGGATGGACCTAGAGATTATCATACAAAGTGAAGTGACACAAAGAAAGACAAATATATAACATCACTTACATATGGAATCTAAAAAAATGACACAAATGAACTAATTTACAAAACATAAACAGACTCAGAGGCATAGAAAACAAATTTATGGCTACCAAAGAAGAAAGGCAGGGAGGGATAAATTAGGAGTTTGGAATTAGCAGATATAAACCACTATACACAAAATAAACAATGAGGTCCTACTGCATAGCATAGAGAACTATATTCAGCATCTTGTAATAACCTATATTGAAAAAGAATATATGTATAAGTAAATCACTAGGCTTTACAGATGAAACTAAAATCAACACTGTAAATCAACTATACTTCGACAAAAAATAATAATTTTATTACGACATGAGAAAGGGACACAAGGAAAAGAAGTATAAAAAATAGCACTAATTAGCATAATTACCCCAAGGTGATTGGATTACCATTAAGGACAATGCTATAGCTTCAAAAGTGCCCTCCAAAAAGATAGAAGTCATTACACTATTGGATTGCCAGTAAAATAGATAGGCAAGATAGACCATATGATAACTGTCAAGATGGAGGTGGGTCAATCTTCATAAATAATATAAATATGTGAAAAACAGACAGCATTGCACTGTATATTTTTAGCAGGATATAGCAGCAGTCTTAAAGGCCCTGTTACTTTTTAAAGCCATTGTCATCCTGGCTATAAAACACTTTACCATAAAAATTAAGTCCAATTGAATTGCTACGCAGAATGCCAAAGGAATTTGATATTTTCTGAAAATCACAGAGCACTAAGAACAAAAAGATTGCTAGGATACTATAGTCGGGCAATGTTCTAATGTGTGAAATGGATGGATCATTCAACTTTCTCAGACTCTGACCCTCTCCACATTTAACTGGTAAACATCACAATATCTTATGTGGCATAGCATATACAGTATAATGATGGAAAATGCCTGATCTTCCGAAAGGATGAATACCAGAAACCAAAAACTAGTAGCCTCATACTGGTTTCTAAAACAAAGTTCTCAACAAACTATTAAACCGGTAGATGTGAAAATGATAAGATCAAATCTTCCAGCCACCAGAGTATGTTTAGCCACTGAAAACCCAGGCTGGAAAAGAGCCAGCATCATCCATTGCAAAGAGGACTTGGAAGCAGCATGTCACCAGTTTCCACCGACCTTCCAGGTGGCTCCCTGGAGCTAGATGGTTTCTATACACATTCCCTCCCCATCCTGTAAGCCACAATATCCCTGACGCCTTTCTTTCCCATTCCTAGACCAGGCTTTCTATTTCACTGGTGCTCACCCTAGCTTGGTGCAAATAAGCAGCTGTGCTGAGAATATGTGGACTCCCTCCAGAAGTCACATGGTCAAGTGTTCCACAAAATAACGGGGGGCAGGCCAGGCATCTCCAGCTCTCGAATTTGAGAGGAAGAGTGATGAATCAAACTGAAGGTGTCAAAATGTGGTTTGTTTCTACAAGAAGATTGTTTCCATCAGCAGGAATCATTCATAAATAGTCTAGAGAGATACAGGCATGGACTCAGCACCCAGGGTGCCTTTTCCCAGATAAAGCACCAGGATACTTTCTAAGAAATGCTTGTAAGTGGAAGCCTTCTAGACAGACACACTAGAGAACTAAGTCACCCTGATTTTTGGCAGCCTTGTCTAAGTTATTCCACCTTAGATAGGTTTGGTTAGCCCTTCCTGGAACTGGTCTTCTGCCTGCTGCCTTGTTCCAGATATTTCCTAGGCCAGCTGGCAGAACACTGCACTGGCCTTTTTACGAACTAGATAAAGCCCTTAGCAGAGCCAGTCAATTATATCATTCATTGTATTTTTCAGGTCTGGGTTCTGCTGTATTAGAAAGATTGGACATATCAGCTAGCACTCACTCTCATAGAAGCAACAGGGTAAGGAGCCATTCCTTAAATCTCAATTCACCTCTGAGATGTTTCAATAAAATGAGCAATCAATTTAACCACCTACAGTTCTTTCCAGGTTTAGGATCTGCATAGGGTTACAAAGGAAGCAGAAATCACAATAAGTCCTGCTCCTCAGATTCATAAGATTTCCACATGCTCCTTTAGACAGGTAATAAGAGAGTTCCAGTATCTATGGAAACTCCAACTTTAAAACTCAGTAGTGTCCTAGTCCCTCTGTCTTACTTAAAAAGAAAGATTATCTTCTGGCATCATTAGGTATTATCTCTCCCACCATAACCCACCCACCAACAAGCTCATATACAAGTACATGTGATATATCTGGCTATACACTATCCCCAACAACAGGACACTTCATTGTAACTATCAGGTTGACACTAAATATATATGAAAATTGACTAAAAGCTAGGTCATAAAGCTAGCCAATTTGAAATCACTATGTGAAATAATAATGGTATCATGAAGAATACATCATTTAACCCCAATACACTTCAGTTATTAAAAAACGTAACTTAAGGGAAAAATACTTAAAAATTTTAAATATATTTTGGAACAACCTATCAATCATAAAAGAAGTGTAGATTATGAACTCTTAAGAAAATAGTTAGAAAAAAATATTAACAAAAATACCAAGATGATTATATAAATATTATGTGCCAAAATGGCAGAACAGTTAAAGAGGTTCCAAAAGGTTTAGTCTTAAATGCTTATGTGAAAAAAGAAAAGCTCAACTTAATGAAGTGATCATCCAACCATAAGGAATTAGGAAAAAACACAACAAAATAAACTCAAGAAGATGAGAGAAAATAATAAAAATAAAAGCAGAAGTTAATGAAAGAGAAAAATAAACAAATAAGAAGAGGATCGAGAGAGGTCAGAAAAATAATAAAACATACAAATCTCTGGAGAGAATAATTAAGGGAAAAAAGAGAGAGGCATTACATTTTTTAAAATCAAGAATAAAAAGGGGGCAAAGCTATAGTTGCTACATAGATTAAACAGACAAGATGCTATGAACAAGTCTGGACCTAAACTTGAAAACTTAGATGAAATATACAGATATATACAGCTTAACAAAAACCAAGTCTTTTTTAAAAATAGAGAACATGAAAAGTCCTCTAAGCTTTAAAGAAATTAAATCAGTCATTTAAAATAATCCCATTAAAGACACACACAAACACACACACACACACTGGATCCAGAAAGATTTGTAGGAAATTCTACCAAACATGTGAGCATTGGGAAACTCTAATCTTATGCAAACTATTCCACATAATGGGAAAAAATCTTTGTGATATTTCAAAACCAGATAAAGATATTATTAAAAACATTAAAAACATAGGCCAGTCTCACTTATGAATGAATGTAGATGCAAAAACTCTAAAAATAAATATTTTTATAAAATAAATCAGATAGTATATAAAAAGATAAGTTAGTATGACCAAGTTGGTGTTTCGTGGGAATCCTAGATTGGTTTATCATGAGAAGATCAATTAAAGTAAATCATCATATTAACATGTTAAGGTGAAAATAACTGTATCTTAATAGAGGCAGAAAAAATTGGATAAAATTTCACATCTATCTGTGATGTAAAGAAATAATAGCAACAACCTCCTTAGCAAACTGGGAACAGAAGACACCTTCTTAGCTCAATAAAGGACATTTCAAAAAACCCACAGAAACCTCATATCTAACAATGAAACTTTTAACAGCATCTTCTGTAAGAGCAGGTTCAATATAAGGATGCCTGTTTTCATCAGTCTTATACTACATTGTTCTGGAGGTCCTTGCATAGTAAATCAAGAGAAAGAAATAAAAGGTAAAGGACTGGAAAAAAGAAATAAAAACCTTCATTATTTTATAGATGATATGATTGCTTATATCAAAAATTTTTAAAAAAAAGGTTAACACATAGGGGTTAATAAATATTTTTTGAGAAAAATAAGCAACAAAATAGTTGTAAGGATTAAGTAAAATAATCTATGTTGACTATTTGGCACCTAGTAGCAACTTAGTAAATATTAATTTCCTTTCCCTTAAAATTTACTTTTAGGTATCTATGTCATGTGGGAGAAGGATTTTTAAAAAGTAAAAATTTAAATTAATAAAAAAGATATTAGATTCAAAATTAATATGCAAAGTAAACTGCATTTCTAGATACCCACAATTGACTAAAAATGTAAATTTCTTTAAAGAGGTTATTTAAAATAGTGATAAACATTTTAAATACTCATGATAAAATAAAAAATGTGTAAGTCTTCTGAAGAGAAAATTAATAAACTTTATTAAAGAAACATTAAAGAAGATCTAATAAATAGGGAGATCTATCATATTATTGGGTGGGAAGACTGACTATCATAAAGCATATCATAATTCTCTCCAAACTGATCTAAAACATCAGTACAATTCAAATACAGATCCTATCAGAGTGTGCATATGCATGTGAAACTCGACAAGCCAAGTATAAAATTTACATGAAAGGTTAAGGGCCAACAAAAGCCAAGACACCCCTTAACAACAAAATGTGGGATGCTAGTGTGAGATACTCCCTACTAGATATCCAGACTACTATAAGCTATGGAAATTAAGTTGGTGTGATACTAGTGCAGGCATAGACTAATAGACCAAAGGAAGAATAGAGAGCCTAGTAACAAATCTATGCCAATATGGAAAATGGGTTTATGACAAAGCAGATATTATAGATCATGAGAGAAAAATGAACTATTAAATAAATGACACTAGGGCAACTGTTTATCCAAATAGAAAAAAAAAAATCAAGTTGCATCCCTATTCCAACAGAAAAATGAATTGCATTAGATTAAATACTTCCTATGAAACACTAAATTATAAAATTTTCTTAAGCTCTTATTTCTTAAACAAGAAGCAAATGCAAAATTTAACAAGAAGATTACTAAATTAAATTGCATTAAAATTAAGAACTTAAGTTCACCATTAAGAATGAAATACAAAAAATAGAGAAGAAGATATTTGAAATATACATAACCAGTAAGGGGGTTGGTGTTTGGAAAATACACACGTACACATAAAGAATTCCTACAAATCAGTAAGAAAAAGGCACACTCATATGTACTGGACAAGTTTTTCATAGAACTGACATGGACAAGTATTCCATAAAAAAGGAAATACGAATAACAGAAACATATGAAAAGATGATTGAGGGAGTATTCACAGGGTTCACCACGGGGCATGTGCATGGCTTGCTGGCCACTGTCACTGGCCTCTTCTTTTCCTGGCTGGGAGGCAAATGAGAGCCCTGAACCAGGTGGCTATGAGTAGAATGAACTTAGTAAGGAGGGCCAGACTTTGTTCTCTGATGGCAGTGGTTGTGCTGGCCCAATACATATTCACCTTGAAGAGGAAGACCCAAAGAGGAAGATCAAGATCTTTGAGATGAATAATGGATAGCTAAGAAATGACTAATTGAGTCCACCGTCTTTATAAAAATGATGCCAAAATTGCAGAAACATTTGGTTCACATCAAGAACCCCACGAGGTTAGAAGAAATTATCTATGGTCTTGTCAAAGGAGGAGCTGTCATACTTCAGATAATAATATACTTTGATATGACATTAAGTAAATACAAAGGAAAAAGATGCTCAACATGTCATTATATCATAAACAATTGTAAACTAGTTACAGATAAATGTCAAAAAAAGATATTTAACTAAAGGAAAGGTATTATTCTTTTAAAGTTGATCTTGTTCTTACCAGAGATGACAAGTTCCTTTATATGGTAGAATAGTATACTAAGTCACATAATCTGCTTGTTGAACAACCTTAATCAAAAGCTAAGCTTAAAGAAATTATGAAAGAATCTGATGACATGTTCAAGGAAGGATATGAGAATTTATTTGATAAGCTCCAAAAGCACAAAATCCTTGTGTTCATATTTTTACAATGTATAGGTGATATACCATGAGAGGTTTTCTGTCAAGCTAGTGTTATCATCCAAATGTCAAAGTAGGGTCCAAATAATGGATTTTTATGAAAATGGGGCTTTTAAAGGACATAAAGGGGAATAAATACACATACTTAACAAAAAGCGAATATTTCAATCTACTAAAAGACAATAGCAACATAATTCTGTTGGGAGACTCTCAAGGAGACTTGAGAACAGCAGATGGAGTAGCCAATGTTGAATACATTCAGAAAACTTGGTATCTAAGTGATAGAATGGGTGAACTTTTAGAAAAAAGTACATGGGCTCTTCTGATACTGTTTTAATACAATTTAGTACTCATTGGAGAGAGTCAACACTATCTTACAGGAGATTTTATAAACAAGTATCTTTTAGGAACACCTACTATCACTATGTTAATGGGAACACTGTGACAAAACCACTAAATTAAAACTTTACTCCATGGAGTTACTGGTACTAAAGCAGACTGTTTATTCAGAGAACTACATACCTCAATTTGTTCACTTTTCTTGTTCTTTTACTCTGTTGACATTACCATGTATTACAGATGATAAACTAAACAGAATTGCCTCCCTTCTCTACAGTTCTCTCCACATGGTTCTGTCCAAATAATGTTTACGACTTTGATACTACTGATATGTAATTTTAAGTTAATAATCTAATCAAGAAATATAGGTTGATAATAATGAGCAGTCAGAACTTTTTAAAACTACGTCATTTCTCCAAAGAAGTATTAGCCTCTAGCCAGATACGAGCTATTTTCACATGCAAAAAATTTTTTTCAAAAGTGGCAGAACCCAACACTTAAATCCACATGGCAATAGTTCTCCAGTTTTTCCATAATACTTTCTATGACAGATGTCACTGTCAAGGTACCAAAGCACTTAATTCCCCTTTTGAACTACTCTCTTACAGTTTCACACCTGCCCAGTATCCTCTTCTCTTAAAAAAAAGACTATTTCAAGCATTATCCCCTTAAATGCTACAATTGGCTGAACCTGCCTTGGACTCCCTTGAGCATAAGTTTCTCATAAGACCCATATTTATCACCACCAAAAACTTCAGATGATCACATAAAAATGATTACCCCACATAAGAACTTTTTGCTTTCTTTTGAAAAAAATGTTGAAGAAACAGTATAACTATTAACCTCTTTTTCTGTTTCTATAGGGGTCCGAGTGATGAGCATGCTTTATTGTGTGAGCAAAGAGGACAATGGGTAGATGTGGGAGTTTTCTTATACAGGCTCAGCTGGTTTCACCTATCACATAAATATGCAGTAATTGTAATGATACATATAATTAAATAAGATCCATACTAGTCATATATTTTATCTGTTTTACATTATAAAAGATCTAACACAGAAATTTCTATAAATACAATTTTAAAGGGTAAATGGCTAATCAAAATTAATAAACTTGTATGCATACTGGAGGATATTAAAGTACAGGTAATAAGTTCTATATAATGCGCTTTCCACTCTCTCCACAATCGGCCTGAGTATGTGATTTTGCTAAGTAATATTCAGAATGGTAAAAATGATTTTAAAATCCTTAAGGTATGTAAGATATTCTGCTATGAAGTCTCTAAAATTATTATTATGTTACATAGAATTTTTTAGAAAACAACAGTTAGGGGCAAGAGGGCTGTAACCAAATAAGACATAGCTTCTTGCTGCAAAACTATTCTGTATCAACCTCATACTAAGCCACTAGAGTAACTAGGGGTAAAACAAATCCTAACAATTCACCAACACTGAACTCCAGAGCTTCCAAACAGTCGTAACACCCATCTCCATTTTGTCATTCAGGATACCAAGAATATATACCCAAAACACCAATGACAGGAGACTCTAAGTCCTTTAATGGCTCGGCTCTTGTCAACTGGGAAGAACACCATCGAAACTGCATGGTAGGTATTTCACATACACAGGAACTGAGGCAATGAGCTGTTAAGCAATGCACCCAAGGCCATGACAATAAGCCTGGATAGTAATAGAGGACTGCTTGATTTTTCCAAATCCACATTGTGTACTCAGATTTTATACAGCACATTCTTTGAAACTTAATTAGAAAAACTTGAATTGACTTTGGTCCAGATCCACAGCAGCTAGCAAAGACTTACAGTTGGAATAAAAAATTTCTTTGTTGTTTTTTGTCTTATGCTTCTAAATTTAGTCTCGATGGAGGTCTATGGCCCTTAATAATTCATCACAATTGATTCCAATTGTGGACCATAGAGTGAAGAGAAATCGGCCTGATCTCCTTGACCCATCATCTCCGACTATCCACCCAAGGGCATCCTTAGCATTTGACACCATCTTTTCAGACTGGCCTCTTACATAAAATAGGAACATGATAGCTTGTAAATTTCCTAGCCACAAATTCCTTAAATTCAACTAAGATAAAAGCAGATGAGAAATATTTCTGATAATCCATATTTTTGCAAATAACTGATTTAGAGGTATACTTGCTACCATGATGATGTGAGATAATACAATCTCCTTAAAGCCACCATGAGAAGGAATTACCACAATTAAAATAATCTTCCATGGGTTGATCATGTAAAAATCAATACATCAATACAAGGTTTCTTAATAAATTTCCAAGGAAAGGAAAGTGCTTTTGATGGCTCATGACAGAAAGCCTAAGCTCTATTCCTGTCTCCTCCAGCAGTCCACTCAGGTCTCAGGACATGGCACCTGGATCACTGTTTGGTACAGCAGAAGCTTTGTCTAGGTGTAGGGGTGGGTGTCACGTGCTGTTCATGAGGTCAAAAGGTGGAAGAGGGTGGTGAACAGAGGTAACATTTGAAAAGAAGGCCACATCAGAAAGCTGAGAAGAGCATGTAAAAAGCAGACAATCAGACGAGCAATCAAGAGAGGAACAATCTAGGTACACTGTTTCAAAGAAGACTGGGAAGTTCACAGCATTTCGTGGGAGGCATAGAATGGGGGAAAGCAACTCCTGAAACAATTTCCTGTGATGAGGGGATACTGGCCCCCTTGGGTTTAGATGGTGAGAAACCCATTTAAGATGCTGTAGAGAAAGATTTTATAGGTTTTTTTCCCTTTTACAATATAAAGATGAATTATAAGCCTTTAGACATAGATTCTAACCAATGTTGTCATCAAGACAATTTCCGGTTGTGGTTCATAAAATGTGGCCTTATATTCTTACAATCATACCTGGCTGATGTTAGTTACTCAGTGTGCATTTATGAAGTGGAGTTTCAGTAATGCCATGCTTTTGGATAGGAACCAATGCTATTTTCCATACAGACAGTATCTGTCATGGGCAGATGATTTACACTGATGCCTTATAAACAGCATGAATTCTTTAGGAAATTTTTCCACTGGTCCCCCTCTTCATACTAAATGCAAGATATTAGCCAAATTCTGCAGTGCTAAGTGTATATATATCCATCCAGAAAAGACAAGTCAGGACTCTACAGTCACTAAACTTGACTTAAAGAGAGAGAAGCAACACCATCTGGCTTTGCAGCAGCAGGCAGTTCATGACTTTGACTTTCAACCCTGGTCTTCTAAGCCATCAGACAAGCATACAGTAGACAGTGTCCTACCAGTTACTCCATCACCACATTTGCTAAGTTAGCCTTAAAAAAGAAGTACTAATTGAGGCTTGCAATATGTTTAAATTATGAAGGAATTGAGGTAATTATGGAACTAAGTGATTCTTTAGATAGTAATAATGATAGCTATTTTTTACCAAGTCTCCCGTGGACCCAGTATCTGGGCCAGGTGTTTTACATTCATACAATATTCACAACAGTCATGCACAGTGAGTGTGACTGGCTCCATTATACATACAAGGAACCCAAGGCGAAAAAGTAACTAACTGACATAATGTAAGTAATTTACCAATAACTGAGCTATAGTGCTAATAACTCAGAGGTGCCTAAATCTAAAGCTTGGGCTCTTTTTAACATAGCATGCTACTTTGAAGAATTAGCCATTTGGGCCCAGGGCCACTGCCCATGTTGTTGTTAAATGCAGCGCCAAAACTATAAAGAGATCTGTCAGTGGTAATAAACAGTAGTTTATGTTCAACCTAATGTACTAGAACAGTCAGAAGATAACACTGTTTGTCATTTTTCTTGTTGGCCAGTTCAACACCAAGGTTGTATTATTTCCTAGTCTATAATTAACTATATTAGCAAACGTTGACTTCTGCAGAAGGAAAATACAGAAGAAACCAAATATGCCCTGCCTCCCCAAAAGCTTGAATTGTTGCTTTA
Organism: Camelus bactrianus; assembly: GCF_048773025.1. Taxonomy (NCBI): domain Eukaryota; kingdom Metazoa; phylum Chordata; class Mammalia; order Artiodactyla; family Camelidae; genus Camelus; species Camelus bactrianus. The sequence goes on from NC_133543.1 coordinate 58,001,875, forward strand.
TGAAGAGTAGGCACATTATGAGTTGCAAATATCTTTTCTCAGGTGCAGCCCATTTCATAGAAATGATGAAATGACCAAAGAAAGTGAAGCTAGAATTCTGATTTTACTTTATTTTCCAAAAACAGAAAGTTGATAGGTAAGTACAATGTATGGTTTCCTGATACATTCCCTTGAGTTAAACCTCTCATGATTATGGTCATGTAGGAAGTTCTTAGAAAGTGCAAAAGATGCTGCATGTGATGCCAGAAGTCCTGAATTCCATATCCCAGCTCTGCTACTGTTGAGCTCCAAAATACTGAGCTGTTTAACTTTTCTAAGCCTCACTTTCTAAATGGGGAAAATGATTCCTACCTATCACAGTGGTAAGGATGAGCTGAGATAGTATAGGCAGAAGCATTTTATAAATCATAAAGTGCCACACAAATATACTACCACATTCAGAATACAGAACAGGAATCAGACTAGAAGCATCAGGAACTCTCCAGTTCCCAAATTCTGTCCCCACAAGGCTTGACTTACCTCTTGTCTTGTGTTCTGTGAGATTTCCCTAGTTGTTATTTCCGGGATGTCATCCCTCACCCCACTTATTATTTTTGATTGTTGCAGTGGGTGTCTGTCCCCAGCAATCAAACCAATCCATGACTAAAGCAACAAATGCCCCCAAAGGACTTCCCCTCTAGCAAACAGCAAAGAGTTGTTGGACCAATAATTCACTGTTACGGCTATAACTCCGATGCCCTACTTATAGTTTACCTACAGTTTCCAAAAAGTTTCACAGCATATTATCCTAGACTACATCCTAGAAGAAACGAGGATAATTTGCTTGCTTATATATTCCAGAGCTCCAGATCTTTTCTCAGAAACAAGTGTATACCTCTTACTCTGCAATGGATACAGGCAATTATAAGATCTGCAGAGAACAACTCTAGCTCTAACTTAAAAATTATCACTATCTCTAAATTATCATGGGAAATCTGTTAACAGTTTCCTCCAGTTAAATCTCAATTATGCAAATAGATTTTCTCGGTAGGTTTTGGTACTGAGTTGTGATGTTTTTCAAACCTTTCATCTTTAAAGGAATTATCCGTGTTGTATACTTACCACCCAGTTTCCAGAAATATCAACTGTGTAGTCCATGTCAATTTTCTCTCACAACTTTAGTAAAGAGCATTGTGAAATGACATTGAATAGCTCATTACTCACTGTTTACACCGCAACAGAGACAGCAGTCTGTGGTTCTTAAGAACACAAATTGTAGCCTCAACCAATCTGGGCTCAAGTCTGGGCTCTCCAATTTATTAGCAGTGTGATCTTGGAGAAGTTACTTAACCTCTCTGTACCTCTTTCTTCAACCATACAATGGATTGATAATAGACCTACCTTATAAAATTGTGTGAAATTAATGAGGTACTGTATGTCAAATGCTTAAGACAATGCCTGGCACACAGTAAGCATCTTATAAATGTTAGATCTTACTACTGTTATTACTTTGCCTTCACAGGCATTAATGGGTTATACTGCATGCAGTGAAATTTCCTGAGGCATCTTGTCGTAAGCGCTCCAAAAATGATACAACTGCTGGGCTTTTTACATGTAAATAGGTGACATGATGTCAACAGATGTGAACAACTGACCCAGCTTCTGGAAGGCATTCCAATAGATTTTTGAACTTTCTATTCTGAAAAGACTCATCATTCTTTTTTTTTTTAATTTTTTTTAGGGGGAGGTAATTAGGTTTATTTATTTATTTTAACGGAGGTACTGGGGATAGAACCCAGGACCTCATGCATGGTAAGCATGTGCTTTACCACAGAGCTATACTCTCCACATTGAACTTCCTATTCTGTCAAGGAGCCTTCTTCTTTCAAAGATAGGACTATTACAACCTTGAATATGTTAGCAGAATATGAATAAAATCCTTAATATCTCCCATAGTAATAAAAGTGTGGAGTCTTGACAAAGTTAGACAACCTAGGTTTGCATTCTGGCTCTGCCACTTACCAGCTGTGTAAACTTTGGCAAGTTACTAAATCTCCCAAAGTCCAGTTTCTTTAAATGTAAAATGTGGAAAGTAATGGTATCTATTTCACAGAGCTTTGTGAGGATTGGATGGTGTAACTAAATATTAGCACAGAGCCTTGCATTTGGCATATAAGTTATATGCTATTGCTATTAATTTTTCTTTGATTGGGTTAATCCAATTGATAAGAGTTCTTTGCCTGTGTGTTAATCAAAAAACAAATTATATTAGCAGTTGATACTTTAAGACCTATAAAATGTGAAGATGAAGTTTTACTAGCAGAAGTCTTTCCTTGCACCATTATAATGTCAGATTTAGTTCACTTGTTGAGGCATTTTTGGAAGATTTTATTATAAACCTTATAATATAGAACAATCCTGGAGCAGTTGTCTAAGAAATATATAGAAATATGTTGAGAAGGTGATTGACCTCTGTAACAATCATCAATGTTTCTTTCCTAGTTGTTTCTTATTTGTTTTTATAACATATGAATTGGGATCAGAACTTCAGAAGGATAAGGTCATAGAGTTAGAAGGTTAGAGGATTATCTAGTAGAAGAAGGCTGTTAACTGCTCCATTCAAGTCAGGCAGATGTGACTTAAACACAGTTTCCCTTTCGCAAAGCTGAGATAGTCTGTTCACCTTTGGTTCCTTGGTAGCTTTCCCTTATTCTTCTCAATCCTTGAACCTATCCTGGTCCCACTGTTGTTCTTACCAAGTGGTCAATTTATTTCTGTTAGTGTTAACTGCTATTTAAATTGTTCATTGATGATGGGCTCTCAGAGGTGTCTGAAGATTCTTACAGTTGGAAAAGCCAGAAATACTGAGGGGAATTAAGCTATAATAGTAGAATTATAGGCTGTGAAGTTGTTGGTTTGGGGCAGAGATCACTGCCTGGTATCTTTTGCCCACTGTTCCTTTGTCTGGGGCCTATCTTGTTCCTGTGGACTCATTAGTGTTCTTAGACTGGAATAATTATGCAGAAAAACTGTCTTTGATTCTTAACTTTGAGACAAAGAGACTCAGATCCTATTACATAGTAGTTGGCTATATCCTCTACTACAGTTAATAGGAAGACCCAGAAAGCAATCCTGAACCCAAACCTTCTTTCCTAAAGATATCACCCAATGACAATACCAAAGAATAGCTTATCTCCAGCCTTCCCAAAGATATGTAAAGACAATGCATAGCTATGCAAATAGAGCTTTATTACAAGTCCCCTAGACTCTACTGCCAGCCTGATGGCAGCCCTGAGCCCCTCCTGCAACATTCTGGAGCAGCCGCTGGTAACACGGTGAGTGGCTCAGACATGAGGCTCATCCAATACTAAGCACACCTTGCATCAAAGCTATTAATTTTATGATTGATAAGCAGAATTATTTTGTAAGGTTTCTGCTCTTCGATTTCATACTTAAGACGAAATTTTAGAGCTGGAAGAGTCTTAGACATCATTTTCGTAAGACCTCCCATGTTCCATATGAAGGTTCTGAGGTACAAAGAGAACAGGATATCTGCCCAGGTTCCCCTGGGTAACAAGTACAGGGCAGCCCGATCTGTGTCCCCCTCCTGCTTACAGACCTTCCGTGGTTCTTTGTCTCCAACATGAAGATGACTAGGATAATAAGTCACGCGAATAATCTGACCCTACCTTCCTATCGACTCCTTGGACTCCTTGTTGCCTCATAAACATTCTCTGTAGGAAATGGTTAAGAGTGGAATTAGACCTATTAGGAGGCAGATGCAATCATCTAGGTGAAAGATAATGGTGACTCGGAGTGGGGCTGTGGCAGCAGAGATGGAGAAAAATGGAAGGACTTGAGATCTGCTTTGAAGACTGAATCAAAAGAACTTTCTGATGGATGGAATATGGTGGGTGAATAAAAGGAAGGAATCAAAGATGACACCTAGGTTTCTGGCTTGGGTAACCGAGGGTGATGAAGATAAGACAGGTGCAGGAGAACGCTGCGCATCAGGGTGGTGAGGGAAAGGGTTTTCTCAGTGTTTCAGATCTAACAGTCTATTTAAGAGGTGGCATGGCACATATGAGAGGAGGAAAAACTCTTCCTCCTTCTTTGAATCTTATGAGAAGAGATCTCCCTTAAGATCTCCAGCCTTCTCACCCACTCCTTCTTCCTCCCCGTGGAGGTAGGGTAAGTTACCTAATTGGGTACTAGGGAGACTAACTGGGCATGCAGAGCCTAGCCCCTTTTTCCTCTTACTCTTCCAGAAGCAGGCTGCCCACAGGAAGCATGCCTCTGCTCTAACTTGATGCTGTAAGCTTTCAAAGGGATGAGGCCCTCGTGTGCGCAGGACTACAGGCATTCAGTTTTGCCTGTATCTGGGATGGTAGGTCTATCTAATTTTGGAGGTGAGTATTATAAGCCCATACTTCAGTATCTGCTTAATACATTATAAATGTGATATTTTGATATCCCATTTCCTCTTTTGTCTTATATTTCATTTCAACCACATCAGGGAAGGAAAGAGAGATGTTGTTTAATGGGTCTCCTCAAAGCCAAGAGTAGGAGAAACAGTGATGGAAGAATGGAGAATCCTAACCCTAAAGCTTACGGTTCTGTGGCCTCAGAAAAAGGCCTCAGTACTTGCTTCCTGATCTATAAAAGGGAGAGGATAACATCCCCTCCATCTTTCTGACCAGCTGATTATGAAGATGACATGAGATAATTCTGTAAAAGTGCCAGGCTCAAATTAATGTTCAATATAGGAAGCATTACTTTTAGTTTCAAATGCACTGATTGCTGAACTTAAAGATGGAATTTCTGCAAAGAGAACACAAAAAATGGACAAATTAATACTTCTATTGTAATAATAATTGTTATAGATATTTTATTAGACATGTCTCCTTAGGCAAAAGGTGGTTTATCAAAGATGACAGCCATGCAGGAAAAGAAAGGGAAAAAAGTAGTCTAATGCTCATTTATTCAAATTTTCCTATTTCGAATATTGAAATACTACCCTATTCTTCACCTTGTACATTTATACAGAATTTGAAAATTAGAAACACCTTCATAATGAATAGATTCCTTTATCAAGGATAAGAAAAAATTATCTTTCATAAAGTTGGAATGACAATTTTTAAAAAATACACTTCCACACACAAACCAGGCACTATGTTCTGCTAGAAATAATGAAGTAAGACACAGATGTTAAGGTTCAGTGTGGTTTTCAGTCAAGAGAAAATGCCAGCTCTAGGAAACAGAGTCACACAGCTTGTAAAGTTTGGTGGGCTTTCCTTTTGATGAATTGTCACAGAAGGGCAGCAGCAAGTCCTGTGCCTGAATTTTACAAATGACTGAGCAAGTTTCAGAGCGTTAATACATTGAGGGAGAAGCAATGTAATAACAGAGGTGATTAAATCCCACATGCTTCCTGGTGGATTCAGGAGGATGGGAAAGATTTCTTTTCTGCATACAAAAGGGAAAAAAAAAAAAACCCTGCAGGGGATATTCACCAACAGGAACTTTAGGTTAACAGAGGCAAAACCTCAAGTAATCAATCAGCCTGAGAATTGCTGGCATGGTAACTTCTGCGTTGCTGTTGCTAAGAATTCTCGGTGGATACTAGAGGCAAAGATGGAATGGCAGAGGCTTAGAGATATACTAAAGAAATAACATTTATCATTGTTCTCATTTTAATAAAAGCTTGATGTTGTATACCAAGTGTTTAAATACCAATTTCCCTGTCACTTGTCCTCCTTAGAATGTACTTCAGGGGCAAGGTCTTTTTCACATTGCAAGGCATTGACCCACAGGAAATAAATTACAACCATGGACCACATAGGGTAACAGTTTGAAATGTAATTAAAACCTGTGTGTTTTAAAAGAAAGACAAATATTTCATGTATCTGATTTTAAAACTTAAAAGAAAGATACTAATCACATACCGCATGGAAATGAAAAAGAAACTCAGTTGCTTTCTGAGAGAGATCTATGAGATTTTAAATTTTGATTTGGAAATTAAAAACTGGGAAGAAAAACATTTTCATATTATATCTGTTTTATGTTAAGGCTAGTAATGTCAGAGAAGGCAAGAAGAAGACAGGGAAAAGAGAAGAAAGAATAAGGAAAAAGAGGCAAAGATGGAATGGCAGAGGAAGGTGGGATGGGGGAGAAAAAGAGAGGAAAAGTTGGGAGGGACAAGGGGAAGCAGTTACACAAAAGGAAAACAGGGGAGGAGTGTCAGAAAAGCGGAAATGGAAAGCACAAGAAAAACAAATGAGAGAAGAAAGGAAACAGAGGAAGACACAGGGAAAGGATAGCGGGTGAGGCAAGGTTAGCCGGCAGTTCAGAGGATTCTGAACTCTGTTCCTTAAACACACTAGTGAACACTACTGCTCCACTGAGTTTGAAGCATTAACAATCATGATCATTGTCTTTGGGAATGTCATTTAACTATTTAACACAATTGGTCACAGATGACTTTAGAAGAATTACATATTTGGCAAAGGACTGAATCTTTTCTAAGGTAATGGTAGATAATCCAAATAAAAATATCCAAAGTCCAAAAAAGAAACTGACCATCTTGGAGGATGCTTCCTGGAAACAAACACAGACTAGAGACGTGTAAATACTTCTGGTTCTTCAGGGGGAAATGGAAGTGGTGGTAGGGAGGGAAGGGGTGCATTTGCTTTCATCAGAGGCTTGGTGCTAGGCTCTCTACATGCACAAATTTGGTTTAAATTACCACTCCTAAACCAGAGAGCTCCCAATCTGACCTTTCACATTCTCCCTAGCGAATCCTCTGCTTTGCCTAAAAGATATCACTACTACCATTTAAATAAACATATGAAAAGCAGAATATATCTCCTTTGCTCCAACGTTGCCATTATTAACTATATAATCACTGTTTTTCCAAAACCCTTGGACTGTTATATTAATCATAGTTGTTATCTTTTTTTTCTCTTGCTTTCATCCTCCCAACTCTGCTAATTCCTCTTTTCTACTGATAATAGAGGAATTGCTTGGTTCCCTGTGCCTTCATCTCTCCAGCATTCACAGCCTGGACCACTAAAGCCCCATACCTGACCACTTGATCTGGGAACCCAACCGTTCCCTGTGTTTAATGAAAGGACCCTTGGCCTACAAGTGGCCTAGTGCAGCATTATTAGCTGAACTCCTGTTCTTAATCTGACCTTGTAACCTGGAACTAGTACCTAGGCCATTTGCCCTTGTGACCAAATTCTCAACTACATTCCTTTTCCTCTCTTATTTATATAACAAGTATGTATTGAGTACCTAACTACTACATGCTTTTGTTGTTGTTACTGTTAAGAAAATTGGGATGCTATTGTTTCATAAATATGCTTTGAAAATACGCTTTGTTTGCTTGATGTTTTGTGAGCAATTTCCTCTGATTAACTATTCCAGTTTATGATGTACCATAATCTATTTATCCATCACTCTAGTTGGATGTTTGGGTTGATATGTTTACACTATTATAAATAATACTGCAGTGAGTATTCATATAGACAAATCTTTGCACATACCCACTAAAATTTCCTTAGGGCAATCTGGAATTTCTACATCAGAAGTTATAAATATTCCTAAGGTAGTACATGATCATTGCCAAATTATCCTACATCAGCGGTTTCTAGAAAGGGGCGTAGTTGCCTTCAGGGGACACTTGATAGAGTCTAGAGACATTATTAAGTGTCAGAACTGGGCAAGCATCCAGTGGGTAGAGGCCAGGGATGCTGTTAAACATCCTACCACACACAGGTTAGCCCCACTTCCCCCAGCAAAGAATTATTCAGTCCAAAATGTCAATAATGCCACTTCTTAGACACCTGACCTGACATAATGGTCCCATCAGTGCTTGTCACTTTGAGATGAAATAAAGGCTATAATAAGGGCTCTTCCATTCATTCAAAGGTAATTTACAAAGGACCTACTTATACCATATACTGTGGTAGATGCTCAAGTAGCATTCAAGGAGGACAGTCAGATCAATAGCCAAGAGTAAAGAGAGGAGGTGGCTTGGAAGTAAATTTTGACTTCACTTGCGAGAGGGAAAACACATCTATTTCATTCTATACCTTCATATCTTTTCATATCATTTTGCATTAAATTATTTCCATATAATTCTGCATTAAATTATACAGCTTCACAAGGTTGCTACAAGAAATGATTAACATTGTTACATTGCTACATGCATGAACGCTTGATCCTGATTATTTCAAGGCAATCTCTAAAGAATAAAACTGATTGTTTCTTCAACAGAAACTCAAGGTCTTAAGTATAAAACATCCCCATGGTGACAGTGGCTCCTTCCCCAGTTGATCTTTTTGTTCTTTAATTTAACATAGTAGATCTTCTCAATTTGCTTAATTCAGAGGTGGAAAAATGTTTTCTTGCCCTTTCTATTTTAAATGAGTAGGTACTCCCTGAGTCCCAGTTCCTTTCTGGCTATTTAGTGGAACTCACAGCAGGCAGGGTAAAAAGGAGACACCAAAGCTGTTCCTCTGGTTGCCTTACTTAAGAAATGGATGGCAAAGGAGAGAGGGTAAAGCTGGCTCGGCTCCCAGCTGTGCCATCAGCCTCCTCTCCAGAGAGTCTGCACTCCTCTGCCTACTTGGTCAATGCCTGGCACATTTACTGCCACTGGTTCCTCTCCTCCTTGCTTTTCTGCTGATTAGTCTCCGGGCTAAGATAAAAAGGAGATGCTGTGGCTGTCCTGGGCTTTCAAAGCCAGTGCTCAAAGAAGAGGAAATAAGAGAAGAATCTGGCCCCAGACTCACATACGTGAAGACAGAAAAAAAAGAAGCCAGCCTTGACTGCTGCACAGAGCACACAATCCATCACTTAGAGGTCCTTTGGAAGCAAAAGGAGGAGGAGACTAAGGGGGAAAGTGGGAACTCCATAAAGGTGGCCATTAGAGACAGATTACAGCTTCCCTTTTCCAGAGGACTTTATGCAGAAAAGAATAAAAATCTAGATTGGTTTCCTTAGCAACCCTGGGATAATCTTTCCCACAATGTCCCAAACCTGCAGTTCTTAATTCTATTACAGCTGTTATTAAAACTTTAAATATGCAATCATGTACATTAAGTTGCCAAATACCCATAAAAATTATTAGCTCATTAAACTGTGCACAGTCATTTAAATGAAAAATAAGTACCATCTAATTTCTTTAAATTGAAAAAAGTAAAGGTTAAAACATTCTGATAATCTGACAAAGTAATACTGGCAGCAAAAGTACAAAAAGGATAATGCATAGCATTACAATTAGCATCATGTGGAAACAAAAACAAATCAAAACAAAAAAATAAAGCCTATCTTTCATTTAGTGAATAGTCAATACATTTAAAATAAAATTATGCCATAGATTCTACCTAGCCTAATAAATTATTAGAGCTTGATTACAAGCACTAAGATTTAGTATTCACTTACCCTTTAATGTCAAACACTGGAATTTATTTAGTTTACAAGTACTGGTTCCAAAACAAATACTGCCATTTTTTAAAGTCCCAAGGATTTCAAGAACAAAACTATAAATGATCAGTCTGGAGATTTCACATGGGAATTTATAGTATGGAAACCCAACAGATACTTTTGGGATATGCAGAAGTAGAAAAAGCGGCATACTGATCAATTTAAAAAAAAATTAACACAACTTTTTTAATGTTTGTCAAATGCAGAATATGTATTATGGCCAATAAATCCTGACAGTCTAATGTTCACTTAAAGCATTTAATCGCCTTATATTTTAAAGTTATCATTACCTGTGTATACGGCATCAAGTATGTGTGGTACTGTTTTAAAACATGCCCAGGATTTGTTTTAACCAGGTATGGTTAGACATGCAGACATGGAAATGGTTGTCATAAAGGAGGAAGTTATACTCCCAGATCCCTAGAAACAGGCATGACCCACCATGCAGGGCTACATGGGGACAGACCAGGGTCAGTCAGGAGCAGAAGGAGAGAGGGCAGAGCATGGCCAGAGCCTATCTTGGGGTTCTCTCCAGAAGGAGTGGGCAAGGCAGATTCCCTGAGTCAGTTAAGGTTGGACAGTTTGAAAAATTTCTATGGATTCTGGACTATAGACATGGTCCCTAGTTGTCCAAGACCTGGCCCTGGGGTGACTTAGGGCAGGGGGAATATTGGTTTGATGTGTGAGAGTTTGATAAGAGAGATAGTTGGGGGAGGTTACAGTTTAGTGGTAGAGTGTGTGATTAGCATGCACGAAGTCCTGGGTTCAATCCCCAGTACCTCCACTAAATAAGTAAATAAACAAACCTAATTACCTCCCCCTTACCAAAAAAAAAAAAAGAGTTGGGAAGGTGGGCTCTGGATTGTTTGGTTTGTATATCAAAGATGCACTTAAAGGGGAGTCATTTGCTACTTCCAGGTATTACCTAGGCCAGGGAGGAGCAGTCTCTCTAGGATAAGGTCCCAAATGCCATAATATCAAGAATACAGAAAATAAGAAAATATAGCCAATACAGGTACTACCAAGCTTTAAGTCAGAGTTCTCCTTTTACGTGCAAGGTCCTTTCCACAGCCAGGTCCTATGAACAAAGCCTGCTGGATTGTGCATTTAAAAATGTTTAAAAAGCCTCACATGTTTTGCTTTATCCTTTTGAATATGCTTTCCAATTATCTCATTAGAATCTAATGGTTAGATCCTTACAAAATACCATATTGGGTAAACATGTCTGAACATATTATCTGAAAAGACAAAGGCAGAATGGGGAATAGAATTCAAGATTCCTGTCTTCAAGTCTAGAACATGTTCTCTTACTTTCTGATGTCGTTTATAGTTTAACAAAGTAATTAGTGATCTAAGAAGTCAATTCTCAAACAAATGGGCTTAATCAGGCATTGCAGGGAAAAGGTTCCACAAACTAGAATGAAGTCATCTCTTCCCTGTAGGTGTCTTTGGCTCAGGTTACCCCCCATAGGGTTTCTTTTGGGAAGCAGGGTGTCAGGAATAAATAGAATTACTTGGAGAGCATAAGACAGCCAAATACCACTACAGCATTTCTGAACTTGTTTTCAACAGATTTCAATCACTATGCTCTATATACTGATAAAATTCAGTGTTCAAAGAAGGATATTCCTTGCTGACTCAGTCTCCACACACACTTGCCTAGAAAAGACTGGCAGTGGGTGACTGCTAGTCATTACTGTTTGGTCAGAGGCAGTCTCCTTTCTCTATAACATGGTCTCCACATGAAATGAAGTAAAAGAATAAAACAAACAAGAAAAACAAAGGAGGGGGTGAGTAGATAGGAGTCTAGCAATTAGCATAAAGATTGATTAATGCAGAAAAGCAGTTGAGATAATTCACCAGTTATCTGGGCTTTATAAGCTCTATTTTTTAATCTACAAAATAAGGTCCAAATAATTAAAAGACAGGTTCAGAAAATGAATTTCCTGGTTTAGCTGTCTATATTAGCTAAATAATATTAGCTGAATAATATTAACTATATTAGCTGAATAGGCTGAATTTTCTGCTTAGAGGTAGTTAAACTGACCACATAAGGAGGTATCAGGGGTAACTACTCAGTTGAATAGAAAACCTTGCATTAAGCCCTATACTGCAGTGAATGAGAACTGAGAAGTCATGATCTTGATCTGGAGTTCACAGTCAAGAGGTCATTTTTGTACTCAAATACTTATAATATTAAGAAAATAGAAAGGAGCACATTAAAGCACTACAGAAGTTCAAAGAGGGTGAGATTATATCCAGTTTGGGTGGGATGGGGAAGGGATTACCAAGAGTTTCATAAAGATGGGCTTTGAAGAAGGATTTAAACTGGCAGAGAAAAGAAGGCAAAGGGAGGGACATGAGCAGACACACAACAGTTAATGATCAGTAGAGACCACACTGAGAGTGGCCAGGCATGAAGGTTCTGCAGTCTGAAGACCTCAGGTTCAATCCCAATGCCCTCACTTACCAGCTGGGTGACTTTGAGCAAATTACTTAACCCCTCCAAATCTTAGTTTCTCTTTCTGTAAAATGGGGGCGGTAGCAGCTACCTCTGGGAATTGTTGAGAGGATTAAAAGAGGCAATATTTGCTAATGAGCTAATGCCAGGCTGGTAGTTAGTGTTCAATAAATAGATTTATTGTTAATCAACAGTAGCTTCAGTTTCCCTTCTATCATGTTTAAATTTTTTAAAAAATTGATACCCTAAAGAGGTATCTCAAAGATTCTTCATTTTTTTTTCACTCAGGTAAAAACGATTTCTGGTACTAAATTTGCAACAGCCTAAAGCTATATTTTGTGAAAGAAAACAGAATTTATCATTAATGTATGAAACCATTGTTCAGGCGTTGAAACCAACCAATTAATAAGAAACCCTTGGAATTACAGAAAATACACATTTTTTTTAATGCCAGGAAACCTTCTTTACTATTTTAATCCTAAAAATAAATAAATAAATATATACATACATACATACGTAAGTAATTAAGTAAGTAAATTTAGCCTGAATGTCTGTAAATGATCAGAAACCAAAGTTTCTCCTAAAATATTAGAAATCCAACCCACTATTTTATGACTAAACTGCTTCTTTTATAATTCAAATTCCACTTTTCAAAAGAATGTGGTCAAACACAAAACACCACTCTTAAAATAAGCGACTAAAGTAAGCAAGGAATAGACCTCATAGATCTTGTTGATTTTCCTGTAAAACAACTCAAAGTTCTTTCAGAGTAAAGCTTCATATGACTCTTCAACTCTATATTAAACATGAAACACTAACGTCCAAATTAAGCCAGACTTGTAAATAAACAGGTGACCCAAACTTCAGGAACCAAAATAAATTGGTCAGATTAGTAAACATTTAGCTTATGGGTTGGGAAAAAATTAAGTTAACCTTAAATTACCTCCCAGTGATTCTGTAGGAACTGTACTTTTCTTCATGTACAAGGCAGCAAATGTAATTTGGCACTGTGTTTATCATGATCATGTGTCTGTCAAGAAGAGGGGCTGAAATAGCAAATATTTCCTGGTTCAAGCACAAAATCAGTTCTGGTTCTGGGCTAGTGAACATGTTTGTGGGCTTGGGGGAATTTTTAAAACATTATGCAATGCTGAAATAAGATTTCATGAAACTCCTTTATAATCCTAGTGTTGGAGAGGAATCAACATCTGCCTTTTAAGCAAATCTTAGCAACTCAATCACAACACTGTAGCCCCATGTCGGTCAGCGCTGGTTTATCAGGGAATGAAGCGTATTCACCACCGAATCTCCTAGATACAAGAAATTAATCCCTTTTGAGACCAAACACTTTTAATTGTATTTATTTCAATGGAAATTATTCTAAAACAAAGTGAAAATGAAATTCGTGGAAATGAGTTATTGACATAAATTAAATGTATATTATTATTTAATATATAATAAATATATAATAGCAATATAGTATAATGCATTCCTAAATGTAACTTTCTGTACAATTTTCTGTTTGGTTTTTCATCTCTTCTCATCAAGGATAAGCAATCAGCTTTCCTTTATTACATCATGAAAAGGCAGAGCAATATTTGAATGAGCAAATATGGAGAAAGAGAAGTCCTGGCAGAAAGGATCAAAAACACAGAAATAGAAAAGCACTATCTGGGCATTGAAAATGGCACGGAATTTAAGGAGGATGGAGCTGAGGCCATGAGAAAGCAGTAGACACTAGGCTGGATTAAAACTGAACTTTTCCGTCTAAGATCCACTATGACTCAGATTCACGGGCATGTGACCAGTGCAGTTGCACAGGGACTGAGGTTCAATGCTGTGCTTGAGGATTAATGCTGTGCTGTGTGAAATTCTTAATAATTTTATCTCTGACTCTTTGCTTGGTAAATAAAGCCCAACAGGACAAGGGTGTATGAGCCCGGAGCTTGGAGCCTTGGCTCATATGCAGTCTCTCCTCTCTGCCTGCCCATGACTGGCTCTTGGCCACTGATTCTTGCTGCCTGGTGCCCTGGCAGGTGCCACCACCCAGCCGACCTCCTTATCAGCCCTGCCCTGAAACCAGGAGCTACAAACAGGTCACATCAGTTGAGGGTGAGGCCCAACTGATCTGCCATTGCCCTCTGCTCCTGGCTGGGGTCTGGATGGGAGCATGGGGAAGGTCAGGTGCATGCTACTATGAAGAGGACAAGGCTGTGGTCATCGTCACCCAGAGCTGGCAGCACTATGGTGCACTTAGCAGGCAGCTCAGCAGGGGCCTCTGACTCACACCCAATCCAGGCACCGAGAATTTCTCAGCAAGGAGGTTGAAATTGCTTGAGGGGTCGCAAGTCTGCTATGGGTTGGGGCAGCCGACCCTTGGGAAGGGAATATTGACTTCAGCTCCAGCCAGGTTCCTGCTTAATCATTTTGCATTGAGCTCCCCAAATTATGTAGCTGGCTCTACTTAAAATCTTTACCCAGCTTCCCTTCCTATTTTTAATGACGGCATTACTCTTCTCCAAAGAAACTCTGAGTCATCACTGACTTCCCTCCCTCCCAGCCCAAATTCACACCTGCAGGACATCCCCATCTGTCCTCTGCTGTCCATTCCCACTGTTCCTGCTTTAGTTCAGTAGTTCATCTGGTTCCACCAGACCATCATAATAGATTCCTAATTATTTTCACAGTTTTGAGCCTCCCTTTGTTCAATCCATTCAGCCACTGCCCCTAGGTTACCCAAAACACCACTCTGACCATACTAAAAAGTTCTTAAGGGCTCCCTGTGGCCTACCATTAGTTAAGCTCAAATTCTTTAGTCAGACATTCGAGGTTCTTTCTTCTTTTGCCATCATCTTACTTTTGCATATTCATTCGATAGCATATGCAATACTTTGGCCAAATTAAACTACTCACTATACCCTATACATATTTTGCATTGCTCATTATTCTGTCTTCTGCTGAAGCCATTTTGCTGTACCTGGATCCCTTTCCTCCACCCCACAATATTTCCAACAGTGAAATCTAATCCTTTTCCCAGCTTGAATGACACCTCCTCCATGAAGTCTTCTATCATGAATCAAGTCACAACATACTCCATTTTCGTCTGTGACTAATGCCATTTGGTTCGTGTCGTTAACTAAGTACAACTTGGCATTAGTTGTTTGTGAATAGCACACAAACTTGTTCTTGGAAGTACCTGGAAGGCAAGCAGCATGTCCTCTTACTTTTGTACACCTGCCGGCCCCCTGCCCGGGCCTTAGGTATAACACGCACTCAGTGTATGTTGGAACTGATGAATAAATGAATCTGTTGTGTAAACAGACTAGGTTTTCTGAAAGCCTGGCACACCTGTAACCCATGTGTATCATCCTCTTCCCTCCTCTAAGCTCCCCTAACAAAACATCCTGGCTTCTTTTCAAACCAAAAGACCATCAAACACCTGTATCATCATTATCAACACTAACAAAAATATCATCTCACACTTTTTATTAATGTTTAAAGTGCTATATTCTGAATGCTTAGAATAATCTCAAAGAGAACACCTGTTACTTGAGTGCTCTTATTTTCAACCTCTTGAGGGCAATTTTTTCATTACTATATTAAAGTCGGCTGTTTAATAACTTATAACTGCCAGGGTTGTAAAAAAGGTAGATTGCAGTCACTATGATCTATACTGGATATGTAAAATGAATTTTTTCCACTTGCAATTCTTTGTCTCCTGATTTCAAGTCTCTATTTCAGGACTAATTGTGGAAAGTAGTGGAAAATAATGAAATAAACTGAGGATTTTTTGCTGTCACAACTTTCATTCAACTTTAGTTGTTCATTTGTCTATCTTGACTTCGGGATACCAAGCTTATTATCCTAATTTCATAAGTGTCTTCAATGCCTTTCTCTCATCTGTATTCTGAACCTCCAAGAGGATCATCAATCTTATCATCAAATGGTTAAATTTCTAAGCTCCATGTGATAAGTTCATTTCCTGAAGAAAAAAATACACTAGTTTCATCTGAGCAAGAAACACCTTAAAAATACAGTAGTTAATAAAGAATCAGGGAAGATAGTTATATTTTTCATAGAAACTTCAAGGTGTTCAGAATTATATCAATATTGTGATAAAAGAACATGCATTTGGAAAGTTGTCATTTTTCACTAAGAGAAATCTATAACAGCAAGAAATGGAAAGGATAAGGGAAAATACTAGAACTTGGGAAAGATGCAGTATTAATACAACTCTATAAAAAGTTTTGTATTGCATGAGTTATTAAGAGGAATAAAATGTAGAACTTTTCATAGGATAGGATATGGTCAAGTGTTAATCACATATAGAGAAATCTTGAGCAGAAGGTGGAAAAGTAGATACCTCTGTATTCCTTGAATATAAAGTTGGTTCTAAATACTTAATTTAAGGATGGAGCATGGCTCAGGATAAGAGTAGGCTGGTCAAAATGTGCTGAGTTCACACCTCAGGCTCAGATAAAGAGAAAAACAATTAAAAATGAGATTAAAAAGAAAGAAAAAGAATACCAGCAAACTAGATATCATCATTGTCATCATCAACTGTTACCACTTCCTAAGTAACTGAAATGTACCAGGTACTGTTTGCGGAGCTTTAATGCAATACCTCATTTTATTTTCAAACAATAATCTTTGCCACATAGGTGTTATTATTTCCATTTTGCAGATGAGTAAATTGACACTTGGAGATCAAGAAATTCTTCCAAGGTCACACTAACGATGACTGTGGTGTACAATAAGAAAGGAAAAAAGTAGTTTTATCGAAGAAAAGTAACATGAGTAAAATAAAGAAAAATACATAAGATGAAAAATATAGACATATATAGCAGGAACCAATGGAGAAAGAAAAGAGAAACTTTCTAAGTAAGTCAAAATGAAGACAAGAAGTGAACCAAGATCTTCAACTCCCAACATATAGAACACCCTGCCCCCACTGCCTTTTGCCAGCCCTCTCAACAACCCAGGCTTTACCGCCATCATTATTACCCTTGGGGGAAAAAAGAACTCCCCTTTCCTCATGTCAGCTTCCAAATATTAACAGGCAACTTTGCTTTACCCTCCGTCTTCAGGGTAAGAGTCAGGCCCAGAAGAAACATCAGCTGCTTAAAACCTAACTTTCTGTGCTTGTGGTAACACCTCTAGCCACAATTCTAGGTAGCAGGAAGACAAGTTAACTGCTGAGGAAGCTGAGAATTATGCTATTGAAAAAAAGACAGTATATGACAGCATTAAATAAAAGTTAGGAGCCGAAGGAAGGAAGTAAGAAATAAAAGCTATAGAAATGGGAGAAAATCAATTGGGGAAGAATAAGAAAAGAAAGGGCAATAAAGAGAAAAGACTGCAATTCCAAGCTATGACAAGCATCATCCCACTAGGAAGGGATTTTTTTTTTAGCCCAAGCACATAATAAGGATGTGAAAATAATGAGAAAGAAAAGAGTCTATGATTGTTCAACTTATTACAGAATCTTCAGCATATCAATTATTAAATGTTTTTATTCCTCCCCATGGCTTTCTAGGGTTATAGAGAAACAGACACTTGTTAAAGATCACTTATTGCTTGCCTGACCTAAACCTATCAAAGTCTTTAAGAAGGATATAACGCATAAAGCACCTAATCAATAAAAAGGTGAACAAAAATGGTATTTTGACAGGCATTTCTTAACATTAAAGCATTATATTGACAGACATTTCACAAAAACACAAAACTTGGTTTCAGTACAAGGTAGTCAGTTTTCTATGTAAAACTCCTAACTTTCAGGTGCAATAGAGAAAATTTTACCTTTCATGTCTTTCCCACCACTTCTGCTATTCCGATCAACAGCAGCAGACTCTAGAGAAACAGGTAGCTCTTTTAGACAACTGGAAGAAGTGCTCATCAGATGACTACAAAACTTTCATGACCAAGGATAAGAACTTTCAATTCCTATGAACATTAAAGAAGTCTCATAGAAAGTGGCATCCAGTTTCATTATGTTCAGTGAACAGATACTGAAGAAATTAGAACTGACTGGCTTTCAGGTCTGCGATCTAATATGAAGTTCAAATCACTGTGAAAATGAAAGGCTTAGAAATACCAGATGACAGCATGTTGGGTTTCCTTTTCCACTTGAAACTAACATGTTCACCCTGCTCATTGCCTTGGGAATTGCTAGAAACGATCACTTTTTGTTTGTTTGCTTCAAAAACTAAAAATCTACTTGAGAAGTCCTGTTAAAAGCTAACTGCAGATAATTCTGTATTCAAGCCTAACCCTGAATTTGTCCAATCCCTCTAAAATCAACAACAGTTAAAACAGATGCTAAAAAGGCACAAACGGATCAGCGGCCCTTTCTTTCCCTGATTTTCTTCTCTTTTCCTCTTCTTTTCTATTTTGGAATTCATGCAACTGTAAGCCAGAGAAGGGGCTAGGGAAGTAGTTAGGGACTTTGATCCCTTACCAATCTTGAATGAGAAT
Organism: Camelus bactrianus; assembly: GCF_048773025.1. NCBI lineage: Eukaryota > Metazoa > Chordata > Mammalia > Artiodactyla > Camelidae > Camelus > Camelus bactrianus. The sequence goes on from NC_133543.1 coordinate 58,020,281, forward strand.
GAAATGCATTAGTCCTAAAGTGACACCAGAGACACCGATGTGCCCATTTTCTTCAGACTAACACTGGAATTCTGGAATAGACATCTTTTTCAAGCACCTAACAAATGCATTCTAAAACCACACACCGACATTCTTAGTATCTTGACAGAGAAACACAAGGTATTTTGGGGTGCAAAATGTAGCCCTTGTGATATATGAATTTTCCACAAGTTGCTGTGTGTTAGGAAGAGATCATTACATCAAAGATAGTGTAGTAACATTCTAACTAGTCTAAACTCATAAGAAATTTAAACATCAAAGTTCATATTGTAAAGAGTCTAAACTAATGTGTTCTTGGATGCCAAGGGGTAACTGAAGTTTTGGCTCCCGGACCAGTAGGGCTCTGGAGGGGTGACAACGCAAAGTCCTACCTGGTAGGCATCAGGGATGTTGACCGTCTCTCCGTGCTCCCCGACATAGCCAATGATGCCTTTGCCCCAGGGGACCTGTACCTCGTTTGAGTTCTCTGTGCTGCCACAGGGCAGCAGTGGGGTTCCTGCATGCACATCAAAGAATTTGGAGACCAAGCTCTTCTTGCCAGCAGCTGCCCCTTCCACCAGGAAGAGAGAGCAGCGGTCAGCATCCACCATGAGGCAGACGAAGATGAGGATTTTGTAGCTCAGACTGGTAAGGTCAAGGTCGTTGGAGATATCCTTGACCAGTTCCAGGAAGAACTGACGCTCATTATGCTTTTTGAGGTGGCATTTGTAGTCCATGGCTGTAGGGGGGTATTGAGGAAGATTCACCCTCGATTCCAGCAGGGCACTGAGAATGTGGGCGGTGGTTGGGGGCAGGGAGCTGGCCTTCCGGAGAAGTGCCCTTCGCCGCACACTGCTCAGGGGCTCCTGGGCCCGGGAGGTCACTTGCTCATCATAGGTCCTGTTCACATGGATGGCCTTGGAGCGGGCAAAACTCTTCCTTAGCTCTTTCTGAGAAGCTTTCCGCTGCAGGCTTCCATCGCCCCGGCTCCCAATGGCCCAGCTAGGACTCAGGGGAACTCCACCACAGTCCCCACCACCCGAAGTGGGCTGGCTGCTGACAGAGCCATTTGGTCCACTGCTCCCACCAAAGCTGCTGCCACCTCTGCCACCACCGTGAGCCAAGCTGCTTGTGCCAGCTAGCATGGGCCTTGGGTCTGAAGCCCCCTGACTCTGACTGTGCTTCTGCAGCCACTTTTCCACCATCTCCTGCTTCCCCTTCCGCATCAAGTAATCTTCAAACAACTCTGGGTGCCTGTCCAGGAAAGTTTCCACCTCTCCAAAGTCCACGCGGGAAGCTGCCATGGTCCCAGACATAGCTTTCACTGCCTCTCTATACTTGGACCAAATGTTTTCCTGCCCCAGCTGTCTAGCTGGTCCTGTACATGTCTACCCCACCAGTATTCCCAGCTCAGCTCGGAGATTCTGCGGAGCAGTGGAATCCTAAGGGTCTGGGAGGTGCCCCTTCCTTCGGGCTCAGACAGTGGCCGGCACGAACCCCACCCCCCTGGTCCTGCTACTTCTGCTCCGCACAGATGCCCCACAGAGCTGCCGCCCGGCTACAGCTAGTCCGGAAAACCCGGAGCTACCGCTGTTCTTGCTCCGACTGCCGCCGCCGCCGCCGCCGCCGCCGTCACCGCCGCTGCTGTAACCGGATGAGCGGACCACTGTGAAAGGGAGGTAGGGCAGGACACGCCCCAGAGCGAGGCACTGATCCCGGAGGGAGAAGAGAGGTGGGAGGAGGGAGACGCGAGCGCCGGACCAGCCAAAGTCCACAGCCCAGGATGCCAGGCGGTTCCTGGAAGAGTCTCTGGACAGCGGAATCGGCGCCTGGGAACACGGCCGACTCCTGATTGGAACACGATTAGAGACTGGGAGACGCACCTTCTTCACTCCCCCTCCTTCCTTCCTTACCTCCCCAGCCCTCCCTACTCCCAGCCCTTTAATCCTCCAGCGTTTCACAGAGGCCCTGCGGGAGCCCAGTGGGAGCCCAAGTACAAGGAAGTGTTTATGTTTTGCAGGGATCAGACCCAGCAGCTGACTCCTAGGAAATGAGGATGCTCAGAGACACGGGGGTTATTTTTCTAGGATGTGACTGGATTCTTGGCACCTAGGGTTCCTGGGACTGCCCACTAATGATGCCCAGCTCCTTGTGGTTGTTCAGGAAATAGTAATGGAACTGGATTTATGGAGATTACTAAATGAAGTTCCCCATTTGAGCAATTCATGACTTTAACCAAATTCATGGACCTGGGGTTGGGGACAGGAGAGTGGTGCATGCACAGGTTCAAACACAGTTTGAGGGTGTAAAACAGTTACTTGGATTAGGGGCCCTGCCCAGCAGGGGCACATAGCAACATAGACTTGAGGTCCTCAGAGGCTTCCTTTCAAGCCAGTCCTGCATATAGGATGGTGACTCCTATTTTCATGAGTGATTTGCCATCTCCTCCTTCTTTCTCCACTCAATCCAGCAAGGGCACCAATGCTTCCTTTACTCTCAATATCCTAGGGCTGCTGGCAGATTTCTCCTCTGTAGAAGGCTTTTCTTTCACCCCGCCCTAGGGATGCTCCAGATCTGGCTAGTCTTGGCTAGTTAGGCTGAGAATAAAACCAGGTTTCCCTTGGGCCTTTTCCAATCCAGTAGCTGAGCTTAGGTGATTTGCCAGGAAAGAGAAACAGACTGATGACACTTTCTTGACGACTAAAGGCTTCCTCTTTTGTAAGAAAAAAAAGGAGATGGAGAACTATTCAGCTCCCTGGGACAGCAGGGCACTCTGGAAATGCTCTTACAGAATGCCGGGAGATGAGGTTAATAGAAAAAAAGCTGCAGAGGAGGCAGGTAGAGATTTTATGGGGCCTCCACGTGACAGGATACACAGGTGACTTAACGCAGTAAATGAAGCTTACTCCAGAAGATGTCCTCAGAGCTAAGACAACAAGTGTACTGAACACTTGCCATGTGCTGATCACTTTAAACTAACATACTAATTTAATTGTTATAACAGATTTATGAGGTGGGGACTCTTATTATCCCGTTTTAAAGATGGGGAAACTCTGAGAAGTTGAGTAACTTACCCAAGGTGCACAGTGATTCGATGCCGAGCTCGGCTGCGCATCCACTGAGACTGGCTTCCAAGTGAGGCGCCCTCTTAGCCATGTCACTGGGTTGTTTTCCACTTGTGTCAGCTGAGTCCCAGTTCTGCCAGGATTTGGGCCAGTAACAGAGATGCAGGGACTGCAGCAGAATGTTCTCTAAACAATCCTCTGACAGCACCAGGAGGAGCAGAAAGGGAGGACAGTGGCACTTGTTCAAAAATTCCCAGCTTAGCAACATGATTAAGGGTGTGACCTTGCACAGGGAATGCAACTGTGAACAAAGATTCTGCCTTCATGGAGCTTACATTATGGTGGGAAGACAGCCAGTAAACAAATAAAATAAATACAGTTGGCCCTTGAACAATAAGGGTTTGAACTGTGCGGGTCCATTTATGCCTGGATGTTTTTCAGCAGTAAATACTACCGTACTACACCAACTGGGATTGGTCAAATCCATGGATGCAGAACCACAGATACAGAGGGCCGACTGTAGGTTATAGGCAGGTTTTCAACTGTGTGGGAGTTGGTCTCCCTAACCCCCACTTTGTTCAAGGGTCACTGTATACAGAATAAGAGAATGTCAGTGATAAGTGCTATGAAGAAAACCAAAACTTAGCAAAGTATTAAATAAAGTGATGAGATGGTGGAAAGGCTTTTCTGAGGAGGGAACACCTGAGCAGAGATTTGGTGGAAAAGAGGGAATGAACCACGTTCATATCTGTGGAAAACAGTATAACAGGTGGAAGAAGTGTGCTAAAGTTGTGAGATGTAATGTGTTTGGAATATTTAAGAAATGGCAGGGAGACCAGCTAGGAGACAGTGACCCAGGCATAGAATATTGGTAGTTTGGAGCTATAGGCTGCTAAGGTAAGTGGTGATCAAGAATTAAATGAGAAAAAAAGTGCTGAGCACAGTGCCTGGTACACACAAAGTGCTCAAAAATGTTACCTGTTGCATTAAACTTTCATTATAATTATTATCCTAAAGTACTAGTGTGTGGAAAGCTCAGTGGCTGTGGCAACAACTCTGGTAACTTGAGCGGTCTATCAGTAAAGATGGTCAGAGTGGTACTTGGAGCTGGCTTGTAGGGGCTCGTAAAAGCTTGTTTTTGTATCTCATTCCAACTCCACATTCAGTGACATCATGTAGCTAGCTTGCAATCAGTCATGATGGGAATATTCACACCATGGAAATCAACAAATGCTGTGAATCAGGACTTTTTTTTTCCAGATTGCTAGTTGTTAAACATCTACCAGAGTTCAGTGGAAACAATTCAATTGATCATCAATTGATGAATGAATAAATAAAATGTGGTATATCCATATAATAAAATAATATTTGGATGTAATAAAAAGGAATGAAGTAGTAACACATGCTATAACTTGGATGAAACATGAATATAGTATGCAAAGTGAAAGAAGTCACTCACAAAGTACCACAGACTGTATGATTGCATTTATAGGAAATGTCCAGAATAGGCAAATCCATAGATTAGTGGTGCTTGCTGGGGGAAGAGGGTAAGGGGAGATGGAGGAGGGAGTAACTACAAATGGGTGTAAGGTTTCTTTTCAAGTAATGAAAATATTCTAAAAATTGATTGTGGTGATGGCTGCACAATTCTGTGAATATACTAAAACTACTAAATTGTACATATTAAATGAGTGAATTGTATGGTATGTGAATTATATCTCCATAAAGCTGTTATTAAAAACGACAACAACAAAAGCCATTTACCAGCACACAATTGGTAAGATGAGAGCACACTGCTGTACAAAGAGGCAAGAAAAGCAATGAGCATCCTCAAGAGGGACAGAAGCAGATCACCCTTGGGCTGCTGGAAATAGAAGCCTTAATAAATAGACATTTCCTTAATTCCATCTTCCATGTATTCATTATACAAGCAGTTGTTTACCATGTATTGTGTTCCAGGCTCTGGGAACAAAAGAAGACCAAGACAAAACCTCTGCCTTTGATTGAGAATCTCACCATCTACAGCACCAAGAGTAGACTACTAGGGAAGGTGAGAAAATGAATTGAGCATTTCTGGCTTGGTTTTGAATGGCTGTGGCCTTATTCCCTACTTTGTTTATGAGGTCACTGACAGAGTCAGTTAAGGAAGAAAATGAAAAGGTGGCAGAGCACATAATTAAGATAGTCCAGAGGGCTGTGATGGAGGGCTGCATAATAAGATGTGTGGTGATATGGCCCCAACTGCCATTTTTTTCTTCATTCTCCATCTATAGAATGGTGTATGTGTTAGTCGTGGTCCCAACAGGAAACAGAGCACACTCAAAGTAATTCCAAAAGTGTTACAAAGGGATTAATTACAAAGGTGGAGTATAGGTAACCCACAGAAATAGTGAAGGAATTCGGGATTCACAGCAGCAAAGAAGTCACCATCCCTAGACCTGATGGGAGCAGAAAGGGAATGGTTACCAGGACCCAGAAGGAGAGAGGCTTGTGTAGTGACGATTGCCTTGAGAGAAGTGGTGACATGGACAGCTCAAGCTGACCTCAAAGGAGGGATATCAGGAATAAATGCCTTGACCTCATTTTTCTCCCTCCCTCCTATCCTGACCAGACACAACTAGAAGCTAGGGGCTCCTGGCACTTGTTGACAGAATCCATATTTCATCCCTCCTGGCAGAGAGTAAGGTAGGACAGAGGATCTGTATAAGACCTAGGGTGGCAAATGGGAAATACTTGCCCAAAATGGAAACTTGAAGAAGTCCCCTTAGGAAATAATGGATACTATAGCTCCAAAGAATTTTCTGTGTAATTCTGTCCTCTTCTGCTCACCTGCTAATTCCATCAAAACTGTCTCTCTATGACTACATTTGCAGTCAACAGAACCCTCTAGGGCACTCACCATGAAAAGATATGGTATTGTGAAGATAGACCAGCCAGCTCAAGGAAGAAGCTCTGTAGATTCCCTCCCTGTCAATATTTCCCCCTTTCCACCAAGCTGTATATACTAACCAAGTAGCTTCTTACTAGAGAACATAAAGGGGCCTTCCTATTTGTAGTTTTCAAGAATAAGGGCTTCCTTTCTGGTCCAAGTATTCATTACTTTATTAATGCCATTGTAAATTAGCATTTATTGAAAACATGCAAAGCACTGGGTTACTTGCAAAGTAACTTCTGTTTTTCCAAAGGAGATCCATTAAATTTTAGTACTGGATGAAACCTTAGAGATCATCTAGTAATCCACTATCATTTCACACATGAAAATTGAGATTCAGATCAGACACCTACCTCCTCCAAAGTCACCTGCCAAGCACAACCTCTGATCTGCTCCTGGTTCCATCCAACCCTTACATCCCACAACCTAATACTGACCTCTTGAATCCCAGTGGACTTCTGTCTCCTAATCATTCCATCTTCTAAAATAGACTTTCATTGTATGACCAGTAAGCATCATCAGATACGTTGATCCAATTTTCAAAATGAAACATTAACTTCAAAAATAATTTAAGTTGGCATAATATTCTTTTAAGAAATAGGGGTCCACAGGATCAAACAGAAAATGGGCTTTTCCAATTCCAAAAAGATTAAAAGTTCCACGGAGATGTTTATCTTTACGGAAATTTAACTTTCAGAAGCGATCAGTCTATACCAACTCCAAAACCTGAGGTGCTACATTAGTCAGGGTGCTCCAGGAAAACAGAACCAACAGGATTATATATACAGAGAGAGAGAGAGAGAGAGAAAGAGATTGATCGATCGATCTATTAGGAGGAATCGGCTCACATGACTATGAAGGTTGAGAAGTCCCACAATCTGCTGTCTACAAGGTGGAGAATCAGGAAAGCCAGCGGTGTAATTTAGTCTGAGTTTGAAGGCCTGAGAACAAGGGAAGCAAATTATGTGAATCCCAGTCTGAGGGTAGAAGATGAGATGAGATGTCTCTGCTCAAGCAGTAAGAAGGGAAAATGGAGTGAATTCCTTCTTCCTCCACCTTTTGTTCTATTCAGGCCTTCAGTGGAATGAACAATGCTTGCACCCACCCTGGGAAGGGCTATCCACTTTGCTGAGTCCACCAATTCAAATATTAGTCTCATCCAGAAATACTCTCACAGACACAATGTTTCTGGGTACCCAATGGCCTTCTCAAATAGTCACATAAAATTAACCATGACAGGTACCTTACCTGATTTTAAATTTTGTAAGCATCTTTCCCCCCACTTTATTTATGTAGAATCTCAACATGTGCCTGTTTAAATTGTCATTTCCTATCCCAGTAGCTATTTCACCTTAATCCAGTGAAATTTTGTAACCCATAGTAACTCAGAAGAGAATGGTAAATACATAAACTAACCGCATGGATTAATATACCCCAGGCAGAGTAAATTAGATTAGCATTGTCCAGCTGGACATTTGGAAATGAAGTCTGTTTCTTTTACTGCAGGAGAAGAAATTGTGCAAGTAAATTGTGAAGCATGTATTTATATGCTACCGGACAAACATAGCTGTGTTACAAAGTATAACTGACTTAATTTCTAATATCACAAACCAAATTAACAGGTTGCCCTCCATAGCTCTTATACTCTTAGCAATAACTATGTACAGTGAATTGCAATGGTACAATTACTGTTTAAAATATTTTAGCTGTTAAATTTTCTTTTTACTCCCCTTCAATTGTCTTTTTTCCCTCTCCTCACTATTAACATTTTAAAGCTATTTCTCCCCAAATTATCTCTGAACAAAATATAGCTCTCACATTTAACCTTCAAGGATCTCAGTTTCCTTAGATTTAATGCTCTGGATACTGTGCTATCCCATATGGTGTCCACTAGCCACATGTTGCTAACTAAATTTAAATGTTAATTAATTAAAATTAAATGAGATTATAAATTCAGTTCATTGGGAAAACTACCCACATCACAAGTGCTCAATAGCCATGTATGCTAGTGGCTACCATATTGGACTGTATAGATATAGAACAGTTCCATCATCTTAGAAAGTTCTATTTGAGAATGCTGCTCTAAGATCATCTGCAGCCAGTCCTAAGATTCTGTGTTTACTCACCAGTGTCATTCAATGGCTTCCCAACTGTCAAATATAATGGTCCATTTTAATCCTCATACTAGTTTTATGATAGTCTTCTGTTTTTTGTTTTTTTTTTAACCTTCAAAGTTCTTTCCATCTCAAAGTGTTGTTTTTTTTTAATTGAAGTATAGTCAGTTATAATGTGGCAATTACTGTGTACAGCATAATGTTTCAGTCATACATTATATATACATATATTCACTTTCATATTCTTTTTAGTCCTCTGCTCTTGAAATTTTTCTCAACAGCACCATTTCCTGATTCTTCATTACTTGAATGGATTTGAATCACTTTCTCTCAAAACAATGAGTAACCATGGTTTCTCAGTTTATCTCACTAGCTCCCCACCTCCTGTGGCCTTCCTTAATTGTTGCAATTACTCAGTTAAGGTCCATTCCCATGATATCAATTATCGTCTCCTGTTTTTAACTCCCCAATTCATGTATTATATTCCAAAGTGATTCCGTTTTCTATCAATGGATGCTATCTTACTTAGCTGAGTTGCCATAACAAAACACCATAGACTAGATGTCTTAAACAACAGCAATTTATTTTCTCACAGTTCTGGAAGCTGAAAGTCTGAGGTCAGGATACTAGCATGGTCATGTTCTAGTGAGGGCTCTCTTCCTGGCTTGCAGATGGCTGCCTTCTCACTGTGTCCTCACATGGTAGAGAGAGAGAGAGAGGGAGAGAGCAAGCTATCTGGTGTCTCTACTTACTAAAGCACCAATCTATCAAACCAGGGTCTCACCCTCTGGACCTCACTTAACTCTAACTACCTTCCAAAGGCCCCATTTCCAAGTACCATCACATTGAGGTGTGATGGTTTCAACATATGAATTTTGCAGGGACACAAATATTTAGTCCATAACACATGCATAACAAACCACCTCAAAACTTAGTTGCTTAAAACTAAGGGATTTTTGTTTGTTTGCTTGCTTGCTTTTTTTACTTATCATAATTGTGTGGGTTGACCAGTGGCTCTTCTGTTCCACTCGGTATTAAGCAGAAGTCACTCATGTAGCTGCATTCAGCTGGCAGCTGGGCTGTACTGGAACCTCTAAGAAGGCCTCTTGCACACATCTAAGGCCTCAGTGCTGGGGCTACGCAGTTCTTCTCCAGGAGGCCTCTTTTCATACAGTGTCTCGTCCTCCAGTTCTTCTCCATGAAGCTTCTCTCCAGGATGGCCTGTCTTTCATTACAGTGTGGCAGCTGGGTTCCAAGAGTGAGTGTTTCAAGAGGGTAAGTCCAATGTTTATCAAGTTTGCATCATACTTAATATCCCATTAAGCTAACTGTGAAGGAGGGACAAGGATGTGAATCCTTAAAGGTGTGGCTCACTTGGAGCCACCAATTTAACCATCAACAACATAAGCTCTCCCCTGAATCCCCAACCCACGTTTCCAACTGCTACAGGACACGTGCTCTGAAATGTCTCATGGATTCCTCAAATTTGTTATTTCCAAGATCACTCACACTCCTCCCACACCTTAATCCTATTCTTAATCACTCAATCCTATTATTTCTCTCTGAAATGGCTTCTCTTCTCCAAACCCACTTGTCTTAATTCAAGCCTTCATTAACTGTCCAATTCTCTACTAAACAGTATTGTCTTCCACATAACAAATGTAATAATGGCACAGCTTTGCTTATAAACTTTTATTTATAGACTTAAGTCCTTGTCAAAGACATGTAGGGATTGAATGGCAGCCTTCCAAAAGACTTGGACTCCTGGGATTTGTGAATGTGAACTTATCTGGAAAGAGGGTCTTTGCAGATGTAATTAAGTTAAGGATCTCCAGATAAGAGCATCCCGGACTTAGGGTGAGCCGTAAATCCCGTGACACTTTTCCTTATATGATACAGAAGAGAAGACAGAGATACACAAAGGATAGCATGATGCCAAGACAGAAGTAGAGACTGGAGTGATGCATCTACAAATCAAGGAACATCAAGGATTGCTGATAGCCACTACAAGCCAGGAGAGAGGCGTGGGACAGATTCTCCCTCATGGCCTCCACAAAAAACATAAACTTTCCCAATACCTTGATTTTGGAGTTCTGGCTTCCAGCACTGTCACAGAATAATTTCTATTGTTTGAAGAAACCAAGTTTGGGCTAATTTGTTATAACAGCCCTGGGAAACAAGTATAAGATCCTTCATCATTGCATCTCTATCTTCCATCTCTGTTCTCATCTTCTGCTCCTCCCTACCACATATTCTCCAAGCACGCAGATGCCTTCTCTCTTCTTGGATTTCCCCTGAAAAGCCTTTCTCCCCTTCCCTGCCTCTCAAACTTCTCTGTTCCATTAAAACCAATTTGAAATGTCACATCCTACATGAAGTTTTATCTGCTCCCACAGTAAGAAGCAGTTTTCTATCTTCCTCTGTGATCTGTCCTCCTGCTTCCACACATTTTGGTCAGATATTTGCTATAAATAATTTAATATTTGGTATTTATTCAACCTAACATGATGCATTTAATTCTCTATTTTAAAAAATTTTTATGTTAAAGCACATTTTATTATTCTTTATCTCTTCTTTTTTCAGTTTAGAGATTGAAACCACTCTGAGCAACAAGCCCACCCACATTCATAATTGTGTTAAGGAATAATAAGTACCTAGGAGGTACATTTTAAAAATTTTAAAGATATCTAGGTGAACAATAATGACTCATGAAGGTACAGAAAAATATGCTTCCATATCATGCCACAAATGTTTTATATGTTCCATTTTCTTCTTAAAATCAATAGAGTATTTGACTATTGCTGATTTTTCTTTTGAGATAAAAGTATCTTGCTGAAGAATGATTTGTTGATAAAACAAATTGATTGGCTTTTGACTGTTACAAAATATTTTCGCTACATTTGGAGACTCAAACTTAGTAGAATATGGACAAATTCAATATTTTAAAAATTCCTTGAATCTTTACAAACATAACTTTGCTAAAAATATCTTAATCAAAATGTTGAGTTAGACATTTATAATATAAAATAGTCTAAAGTTCATCCCTTTCCTCAAAGAACATTTACAGTCTGCCTAGGGAGAGAAGATATTTACACTAAAGTACAATTGACAATATAAGATACCATTGATAGAATAGGACAAACAAGGGAATCTATAAAAGAAATCAGAACTATTCTTAAATGCCATATGATATTGTTTATATCCAGTAATAATCCATACTTAGCATTAATATTGAAAGTGTAGGCCTACCAATGCCAGAACAAAAGAGGAAAAATTGGAGGGAAATTCAACAATAGATGATTCGGTTTTCATTTAGGGAATTAGTATATAGGAAGAAGGCTAGAAATAAATATTAAATACTGATGCCTTTCTTCTTAATTGCCAAGCTTTCACGCACTAAATCAAAAGTAATTAATCATTCCAAGCATTGCTTTATATGTCTTATAGGAAAAACACTGTAAAAATAGAATAAGGATGCCTTATCACTTAAAAGACAGTCTCCATTTGTCTCATCTGTTATTTACAGTTTGATTCAAAGATGAAATATTACTCCCAAGAGTAACTTTAACAGCAACTAATATCAAAAAACAACATGTCACTCTTAATTATTCATTTTATTTTTTGAGTGATCATGATAAATGAGAGACTAGTACAAGGCTAAGCTATAAGTTTCAAATAAATATTTTTTAAAATATACCGTATGTTATTCATAAAACATATATAATTTTTTAATGTCAGGACTTACCTTCCCAAAAACAGACATCAAAATTAAAGACAATTTGAACTTTAAGAAACTATGAATCTCTTGCCAAATTAATCTTCCTAACATGGGATATAATGTGAAATAGTAACTAACATAATTAGTTATGATTCAAAAAACTCTAACCACATCACTGTTACGTGCTATAAGAACAGAAAATTAATGTAGCCTTGTGCATCATGTAACCAGTCCATCTAAGACAGAACCTGATGCTGGATAGTTCCTCTGAAATTTAGGCTCTAAAAGATTTTCTCACTTGTGTATATTTTTTTCAGTGTAAAATCTGCTTCTTAATGAGACTCTTATATGTGTAGGAAATTTCTTTACCAGTTATTTTACCACCAAGAAATAGACCAATTTAGATGTCTTACCAGATATCAACATTATAAAAAAGAAAAAAGAAAAAATTGGCCAAATTATTAAACTCATACCATAATACAGTAATAAGATAAAGAATGTGGTTAATTTCATTCAGTCTTTCATCCAAATCCTCTTTTGAGCAAAGTAAAATGTGTCATTTTTGGCCTGGCTGCCTTTTCTTACATTCTTTCCATCCATCTCTTCAGATTGAGTTTCACCAAATTTTCCCCATTAAATGAATTTACCCTCCGAGGATATTCTGACATTGAACTTGGAGAGATTTTGATGCATTTTTTATTTGTTTGTTTGTTTGTTTGTGGTAGTGACTTCACTGTATTGCTTCTAAACTGGTCTTTTTTCCTTAAATTGCAAACTCATTTCTTAAATAAGTATCAGAGACTATCCAATACCTTGTAGAAGGAGCTCTTCTCCTTGAGCAGATTCCCTAGTGAAGTGGGAGTGGTGCTATTTACCATCATTATGGTTACAGTGAAGGTTATTGTGGGGAGCACGAGGCCATCTCTGTTACTGCACTTAACGATTTTAGGTTGGTCAGAATTTCCATTTTGCATATTTTCACCAGCGTCAAGCCATGGTAGGGCAAGTTACTTAACTTCTCCATGCCTCTGGTTCTATATCTATAAAACGAATCATTTCCCTATCAGGACTGTCTCAAGGAAGAAATGAGTTGATACATGTACAGCTCTTAGAAGAGTATTTGACACAAAGTAAACTCTCAATAAATGTTAGCCATTCTATTATTGTGGTTTTTATCATTATTTTAACCACCAATCCATATTCCTTAAAGAAATATAATTTTTAAACATACTATTTTTAAGGAACATAAATGTTGACACGAATAATTATTTTTAAAACCATAATTTCTGCTAGTTGGGGGTAAGTGAAAAACATCAGTGTCAAGAAAGATAAAATTTAACTAAATATTTGAAGGAGCACAATTGTGGCATGAAATTGAACCAAACTGAGGAGCCAAAAAACAAAAACAAAAAACAAATAAAAAACATAGCTTAGAAAGATGACACAGTTGCTTTTCAAAAGAACTGGCTGTGCTGGTTTCCAAAGACAGCCAAGAAAGCACATGATCAAAGGAGCCTTACAGATCAGCATAAGCAGCCCTCTTAGGAAGTGGCAGCATTACCTCTCCCTGCTACAACAGCCACCATGCCTTTTGACAGGCTGTACAACTAACCACATTCCCAAAACACACAGAAAATAAGTTTTCCAATAACTCACTATGCATGAACACGTTCTGCTTTCTGAATTTTCATAAAATGATATTTACTGACACACAAAAATTTCACAGATTTTACTTTTACATCTATAACAAAGTTTTAGGGACTTTTGAGCTATCCTTTTTTCTTTTTTTATTGGAAGGATAACATATACTTGTAAAAATTTAAATATAACAAGATTATATAAAGGAAAAATAAAAGTCTCCTGTCTCTGTTCCCTAGAAGCACATTTATCAGTATAGTATGTATCAGTAGACAAATAGCTATATAGATACATTTATCTGTACATATTTTTGTATGCACACAGAAAAAAACTATATATAACATTGATCAGAAATGTGCTTTCTTTACTCAACTGTGTATTATAGACCTCCTTCCACATCAAAATAAATAAAACCTTCCACCAGAATAAAAAAAGGTTTTTATCAAGTAAAATTAACGCTCCAAGAAGAAAGACCATGTTTATCCTATTCACAATTATAAGAGAAGTGATTTTCTCTTCTAAATCAGAATTCCACTTCTAATGATAATTCTCTTCTTGAGTAGTTCACCAAAGTTCTCAGATATAATAGTGGAATAGAATCTTATACTTCTAGCTGCCAAAGAACCTCAGTTAACTAATTTTTCATGCTTCAAGTAAAACTGCACAATAATTTGATCATTAGCCTATAGTTAATTTAAAGTTGGAATTTTCAAAGGCTTTGGGTTTTTTCTCACATATCAGAGCTGGAGAAGTAGTTGAAGAGCAGGGATAGCAGAGCAAAGCTGATGGTTTCATGAGCCAGAATGCAGATACAAGCAAGCTGAAATGGGAGCAGGCAGCTGCAAGCAAGTATAGAAACCAGAAACAGGAACGCAGCAAAACTGACACCAAAGGAAATCATCAACAAAATGAAAAGGCAATTTTCTACAGAATGTGAGAAAATATCTCTAAATCATATATCTGATAAGAGGTTAATATCCAAAATATATGAAAAATTCATACAACTCAGTAGGAAAAAACCAAACAACCAAATTGAAAAATGGGCAGAGAAACTTCCAAAGAAGTCATACAGATGGCCAAGAGCCACATGAAAAGGTACTTATCAACACTAATCATCAGGGAAATGCAAATCAAAACCATAATGAGATTATCAACTTATACCTGCTAGAATGGCTATTATCAAAAAGACAGAAATAATAAGTGTTGGTAAGGATGAAGAGAAAAGGCAACCCTTGTGCATTGTTGGTGGGAATGTAAATTGGTGCAGCCACTATGGAAAAGAATATAGAGGTTCCTCAAAAAATGTAAAACAGAACTACCATGTACTACAGCAATTCCATTTCTGGGTATTTATCCAAGAAAACAAAAACACTAACACAAAATGACAACTGCTCCCATATATTTACTGCAGCCTTACTTACCATAGCCAAGATATGCAAACAACCTAAGTGTCCACCGATGAATGAGTGAAGAAGATGTGGTATATTTATATATATATATATATATATATATATATATAGTGGAATATCATTCAGCCATAAAAAAAGAATAAAATCTTGCCATTTGTGACAACATGGATGGACCTCAAGGGCATTATGCTAAGTGGAATAAGTCAGACAGAGAAAGACAAATACCAAATGATCTCACTTGTATGTGTGACCTACAAAACAAAACCACCAAGTTCATAGATACAGAGAACAGATTGGTAGTTGCCAGAGGTGGGGGCTGGGGATAGGCAAAATGAGTGAAGGTGGTCAAAAGGTACAAAATTCCAGTTATAAAATAAGTAAGTCATGAGGATGTAATATACAGCACGGTGACAAACTATAGTTAATGATAATGTACTGCATATTTGAAAGTTGCTAATGACAGTAGGTCTTAAAAGTTCTCATCACAAGAAATAAGTTTTGTAACTATATATGGTGATAGATGTTAACTATACTTACTGTGGTGATCATTTGGCAGTATATAAAAATTTGAATCATGATGTACACCTGAAACTAATATAGCGTTATATGTCGATTATACCCCAATTTTAAAAAATAAAATTTAAAAATTAATTTAAAAAAAACAGCAAAGTTAACACCTATAGTGTGATTGGTCAGGGTAACAGCTAAATCAAAAAGCAAAGAGGCTGGGTCCAATAGTGACTGTTGGAAATGAAAATATGAGCAAAAGAAATGCATATACATGTTTATGGCAGATGCTATTTTGTTTGCATTATTCAATACTCTCTTCCTTCTAAAAGGATGACATCCTACTGTTATGTGCCTTGCCATTCCTCCTGCAGGGGGAAACCCCCCTCCCACTTTGCTGTCCACTTAACTTGTTTTGGTTACTCAATGTATGCCACATCTAAACAGAAGCTTTATGAAGCATCAGGCACTTCCTCCAGGGCTTTTGATCTTTCCCTCTGCCATAAGAATAGGAAATGGAAATGTCCTATGTAAGTAGTTCTCCTTTAACCTGATTCCAGAATGAGAAGACACTTAAAGCAGGGCCATAGCTGATCACAAGCTACCAGCCATGTGAATGAAAAATTAATGTTCTGTTGTTGCAAGCCCCTAAGATTTTGTTACTATAATAAAGTTGACAGGAGTTAGTAAGCAGAAGTGGGGTGCTGTTAAGTGGCCCTATCATCAGCACCACATAGCAGGTGGTATGGAAATTGCTATTTGGAGCTAGAAAAATGGTGACTATGTTATATAGGGATCAAATATTTGGTGACATTGTCACCTGTAATAACTTAAACAACTGGTAATAAACCTATTGAATGTATAGCTTTGGGTGAAGAAAATGCAAACCAAAATATTATTAGTGTAACTTGGTCATTACTAACTGTATTTAACAAGAGTCTACAAAAGAGGTGAGCTCATGAAAAGAACAGACTTGTCTTCTAGCAGGATACAAGGGAAAACAGAGAACCCAGAAATCCTCGGAGTCGCCATCCTGGAAGCTACAACTGTTTCTCATCTCTACTTCAGATGAAATTTGAAAATACTCTGTGCAACAAAGGCCAAATAAGACTCAGTCTTGAGGTAAAGAAATGGCTCAGAAAAATGTGACTCCATGAAAGCCTGATAAGCAAAAGGTATCATCCACAAAAAGGATAAAAATCAGAGACTTTTAGAGATAGCTGTATTATCAAAAGCACCACCAACTAGGTTTAAAAAGGACCGTGACTGTTAAATACAAAAGCAATAAAACAACAAACATGAAACAATCTCTAGGCTGCAGTCACCTGGATTCGATGGCCTACTCTGTGTGGCCCCTTCACAGAGATGGCTGAAGTCTGGGCTCAGTGTGACTCTGGTACAGCTGAATCAAATGACCTCTCTCATCCCTTCTTCCTCTCCCAGCTGAATCAATCAATCTCTTTCCCTCTCCTTCTCTTATGTCTCTTTCTCTACATTTTCAGGCCTTCTCACTCACTGTTTCTTCCATGTGGTCTTCCCTGCAGGATTGCCAAACTTCTCACATGGTGGCTTAGGTCTTCCAAAAAAGCAAAAGTGGAACCTGCCAGGGCTTCTTAAAGCTTAAGACCAGCCCTGGTATATAGCATCACTTCTACCATATTCAATTCATTAAAATGAACCAAGGTCAGCCTAGATTCAGTGCCTAAAGGCATGAATACCTGCAAGCCAGTTTATTGGGGGCCATCTTTGGAGACCAGCTGCCACATTACACAATAAATATTAATTAAATAAACTCATATGTTAATAACCTCTCACTGTAACAGATCACATTCTTACTGTGGTAGAGATGGGCACACAATGGTTTAAAGTCATCATCCCTATTTTCATTATCAAACAGCATTTATATAGTCATAATTTTCACATACTATTCCAAAAAAGGAAAATTAACTAAAAATAAACCTCTTGGCAGGATTAATACAGAAAGATCTTATTTCAAAGATTTTGGTTCTGTATCATTGTTGCAGTTTTATAAAAGAAAGTTTAATGTGAGTAAGGTGGATTGACAATGGTAATTAAAATTGTGTGGACTTAGACAAAACCCCACATTAAAGTAGAAAACTCAGGTATTTGGAAATCAGGACCCAGTTCTAGTTCCAGTTTTGAAGACTAACACTAAGTAGGTGTTTGATTTTGGAAAAGTCTCTAAATTTCAGTTTTCTCAACTATAAAATAAAAATATGGGAACAAATAGTTTTCAAACATTTTCTAGCTTCTGTCTCCTTAATTCAAAAACAGTTCTATTCACAGGAAGCAGGGAGAAAGGATATGGGTGGGGGGCAGGGGAGGGTAGGGAGTGTGTCCGGCCATTCCCCAATCAAAGTGCTTTTGCATTAAATACTGAATTTTCTTTGGCAGAGGATTGCATTTAAACAAATGGTTCTGTAAATAAAATATATTTGAAATGAGAGATCTGGCCCAAGTCCCCCATTTTATAGATGATGAATTTTATAGATGTTGCCCCTTTCTACCCCTTTCCCTCTGACTTCTTAGTGCCTGTCATCCTCTTGTTGCTTCATACAACACCCCACCCCTACAGTGGCTCCCTACTCCCACCTGCCCTACTACCACAGTACTCTGTGCTTAAATGAGGCCCGACTTCGTGGGGAATGTGGAATTCAAGAGGAAAAGCTGCATGTGATTTCAAACACACACATTGATGACAATGATCACTGAGTGAAAAATACAGAGAAGAAAATTGGTTCTAAATTCCTATCCCTGTTAATATTTTAGAAGTGATGATAAGGGAGAATAAACCAATAAAATATTCTCAAAATCACGCTGTATTATACACATCTTGTAGGACTCAAGGGTTCAATTTAAAAAATTACTCTGCTTAAAAAATAAACAGTATGTTGTTTCCCACAAGAAGCCCTGACTAGAGGTTTAGCTGGGAAGTACTTCACTTGGTAGTGTAAAAATTATAAGAACGCAGGAACTAACAATGTTCCATTGCACTCTGATGGGTTCTCTCTGTTCCTTCTGAAACACACAAATAATTGCCAAG
This sequence comes from Camelus bactrianus, assembly GCF_048773025.1. Classification (NCBI taxonomy): domain Eukaryota; kingdom Metazoa; phylum Chordata; class Mammalia; order Artiodactyla; family Camelidae; genus Camelus; species Camelus bactrianus. Next base: position 58,038,746 of record NC_133543.1, read on the forward strand.
TTAACGAATCTCACATTTTTCACTCTAATTAAATGAAACACTTTACTCTTCCAGATCCTTATCAAGATATATATTCAAATTGTCTATGCTGGAAGCAATAAATATACATCTTTCATAATCATCCAACTGTCCACAGCGCTTTTCAAATATCTTTGTGTTGATATGCAAACAGTATAACATTTCTGGTCACTAAAATCTCCTGGTTCCCATTACTAGTGCTATAAAACAAGGATAGTTACTTTCTTTTTAGATTTCACAATAATAGGAATGTATTATCTTATTAACAGGAGTCTTTTTTCCACTGAATCTTTAATTCAGGTTTAGGAGATACTGGCAGACTTTAATATCTTGACAACATTAGATCATTGTAAAGTTAGCTATTCTTTCCTTTGCTCTGTCAAGGTACACCAAATTTCGGTTAAAGAGTACTGAGAGTAATTCCCCTAGATGTTCCTGTTACTCACAAGAAGATATGCTGCACAGATACGGTGCCTGTATCAGTTAGGTTTGACCAGGGAAACAGGACCACCATGAGTGATATGAACAAGGGAATTACTATACAGATTAGACCTCACACAATTTGGAAAGAAGCTGAGGAAATAATGTCCCAGAAGGGGACAGCTGAAGAATCAGAGAAAAGGTGCTAAGACCACAAAGGGGAGCTGGTAAAGATTATGGAAGGTTGTTGACTTTGCATCTGGTGATGAGCCTAAAGTTGCTGTAGGTCAGCAGGGCAGGTAGTCGGGAAGAAGAGCTGAGAGTAAACTGTGGAGAGCAAGGACAAACCTGTGAGGACAAACTGGTACCAGTGTTGTCTGTTTCTCACCATTTCACACCTTGATTATATGGATGAACTGACCTAAGCCTTCCCCTCTGAAGCAGCACATACGCTAGACCTCTGGTCCAGGACTCAGAAAAGCTGAAAGAGAAATGGTAGGAGCTGGGGGTGCTGAGAGCCTGGCTGCCGCCTCACCACCCAAAGGCTGCTGTCAGTGGAGTAGTGACAACAAGTATGAGCTGCCCCTGAGACTCTACACTAACCTTCCAAAAGTAAAGGCTTCGGCCTAACTCTGCTGCTTTCCAGATCTCAGGAAGATTTCTCACGTGACCAGCCCTAACAAGGAACCATGCAAAGAACAGAGTTCTGGAAAACACAGTTTCAACTTAGCTAAATTGGCACAATATAAAATTACCACATCATCTGGTAGTCCCTTCAAGTAAATTGATCCTAAGATGGATTTAAGCCTCTCAAAGACAACATATATTCATTCAATGATAAAGACTATAATACAGAATTTTAATTACTGCATTTAGTTGCAAATTTTCCTCCAAATTTTTTCCTATCTAATATTAGAAACACTGCTACCAGCAAAGAGTTATTTATTTTGCTCTTACCAAGATAAACATCAATGTAAAGCAACATTCAACACCTTATCACTAGCTGAACAACTTTTTAATAGACAAAAAAATCTGCTTAATACTTCTCCATTTCCACCCAACTGCCTTTTATCATTTCAGCTCTCCTCATACTATCTTCTTTCTACTACTAGCACTCGTAAGTCAAAAAGTATTTAAACTCCAAACATGAGGACTTTTTGCTCCTTCATGCAATGTGGCTTCTTCTCAGTACCACTAAGTTTATCAGTCAGGGTTGTATAAATCTGAACTGTACTTATCAATATGAATTGAGTTCAAGTTCTTTCTCCCAGAGCTCTATGTCTCATGCAAATTAGGATATGAGGTATGTCACCCAATTCTACATCCCTGCAAACCCAACTCAGCTCTGACACTGGCAAATCCCTAACACATGATGGACTCCCGACAGATGTCACTGCCCTTATCAAAGAACTCCTCCAGAGAGTCACAAGCTCAGCTTTGCTTAAGAGCCCCTCTTGGCCCCCAGGGACATGCTCTCCTATACAAGGAGAATGTCCTCTAGGAGGAGGACATTCTCTCCCACTTGCCAGAAGCATTAAGAGTGACCCCAGGCACGTAGATGATTTAATGGACTGTTCTGGAAAGCACAGCTTTTTCAACTATATTCCCCTCACTCTGGGTACTTTCTGACAGGATATTTTCTCAGTAGTGGTATCTGCTAATAACTTCACTGGCTAACATGTTATCTTTATGGTATGGCAAAAGTCACGAGAATTGGACTAGAAGATCCAAGTTTGCGTTCTAGCATCAATGCAGAACTACAACCTACAGGGTGTTGCTGTAAAGTGGATATGAGATAATGGATACCCTATCCTCACCCATAATGACCCTGACCCTAACCAGTCCATTATCCAGCTCTTCGGTAAGGAAACAGCTTCCTCTTGCACTGGGCCATACCTCTTGGGTGATATAGTACTTGTAGGATTTCACAGCCACTTCTGGGACCATCTCACACCACACAGAGCCACTGTTCCCTTCCACACAGGCCCTGCTGTCATCCTGCCCCACCATGCTTCACCCCCACTTACTGTGAGGTGGTAGGTTTTCCATATTTAGGGTGAGGACTGTTCTTCCTTATTCCTCTCTCAGGGTTCCTGCTATCCCTCCCTGTGGTCCAGCTTTACATAACTCAGGATTGGAAGTAACATAAAAAGATCAAAGCAAAAAGAGTATATGTTACATGATATCAATATTTATTAACATGGGACATGCTTTTCTCCTCTCTAGGCTTTCTTTTATGTCACCTAGGGTCAACAACTTGCTTTTTTTCCTAATAATATTCCTAAGATCAAATATTTGACTTCATTTTCCCTATTTTTTTCTTAAAGCTACCTTAAGTATTCTTTATAATAAAAGGTAAGCATATAACCAAACATAGCTTAATGAAAATTAAACCTAACGTCTGCTACATTTACATTAACATTGCATAGAAATAAGTACGTGGAAGCTATCTCCATCATCAATAGCAGTTGCCAGACTTACATTTTGCACAGGTAGAGACTACTGAAGCACAATAAATTTTAGTTTCCTTCCCTCTCTTCCTCCACCCTGACCTTGTCCACATCCTTAGTAACCACACTCTGAGGGGCATTTGATCAGTAGATTACACACAATCAAAAATATCAACTTTTATTTTAAAATGTTAAACTTACTACAGGCTGATCAAAAAAAGATCAAATATGAATTATTTGAACATGCAATATTTGAAATTGGAAAATTTGGTTTATAACTAATATTTTCTAAGTTGTAAGAGCATTTCATGAAGATGTTGCCTGTTTCAAATACTGAATAAGATCTTCTCTCTCACTCTTCTTTTTAAGACCAGCAAAGACCATTTTAGTTCCAGGGATATATTTCTTTGGGCTCTCCAAATATTCCATCAGAGTCTCCTCTCCCCAGATAACACTTATAAAGGTGAAAATAAGTTTTAAATTTGTGTAGTTACATCTGTAAGGCTTACTTTCTGATGTGACCTACATTTGTGAACAACGATTCCTCTTGGACTCCTAGGAAGACTATTATAACTGGCAATACTTACAGTTTCTGACCTACAAGAAAATTCCAAAATTAGTCTCTGGTGAGCTACTCTTTGGCTTCCTTGTAGAAGTCCAAAGCTGTTTAAGATTCTCTAAGGTACATCAATGAACTACCAACCCAGACACATTGTGCCTAAGCTGTACGCCATCCTCCTAGAATCAGAGTTCCTTCTAGAAAATATCTTCGAGATCACTTAATCCAAACCCTCATTTTGCAGAGGAGTAAACAATGACCCAAAAAAAGGATAACAACTTATCCTAAAATGACAAGGCTACATAGAGTCAAGAACCTGTGACTATAACTCAAATTTCCATGTTTTTCCTGCAAATCATACCAAACTGCCTCTGTCCAGATCTCAATCAAAATTCCTGATTTCAGGAATCCAGTTTTACAATGAGAAACAAAGGTTGCCTCTGACTTTTTTCCTTTCTAAAACCAGTTGAAAAGAACATAAACAGAGAAACAGAAATGCTAACTCCAGTTTCAAAAAAAAATCTGAGGAAGTACCTATATCCCCAAACTTGATACAATTAGAAGACTACCAAGGACATAAAACCTGGACCAGAGTGAAAGGACACCTCCTGTCACTAATGATTTCAAAAGAAGAAGACAAAAGTTCTCCAAAGTAGGTGACAAATCATGAGGGACAGAGTTATAACCCTGTTTGGAGCAAAAAGAATAGAATGTATACTGGCTTGCTGTGAAAGTCTCCCTAAATTCATTTTGACACCATGGGGGGGCAGGGGAGCCAGGATTAAAGAAGAAAACACAGGCATGCCATCTTTAAAAGAAAGATTCTATCTTATTACAGGATAAAAGAGAAACTTAAGGTGTTGGATAACCCTACAGCTGCCGGTCTTTGTCAACTAAAGAGGCAAATAACCCCCCAACAAACATACACATGTACACAAATCTCTAACACATAACTGTGTTATAACTAATTGGAACACTCAGATTCTCTCTCTTAGGAAGAATTGTCTTCATCAAAAGAAGAGTAATAGTCAAAAAGGAATCAGCACAAAAGAGTATTGAAAACACATACACACAACATACACACACATAACAGAAAAGAATATAAAAAACAAAAGTTAAACGAAAAATACACATCAGAAATTATATACATTAAGCAGATAAAAACCATGAGCAATTTCCATGGACTCAAAAAAGGTCTTTATGAATCAAGGGCTTATAGCAGAGCTACAAAGGTTCAAGGACAAAATGATAAAACAAAAAGACATAAATGACAGCAGAAAGAATAGATGCTGATAGCACAATCAGTCTTGAAAATATTGATAAAAACAAAATGAAAAGCTTGAACAATCAAGGAAAATACCAGATATAGAAGATATTTAGACAAAAGATATCCAAAATATGCACAATTGATGGCCCAAGTAAGATTTCCTAAACAAATAAATGAAATACTATAAAATTATTAAAACATATAACTCAAGAAAATTTTCAAAAATAAAAGTCTTAAATCTACCAGTTGGAAGAATGCATTCCCAGGAAAATATGAAATAGATCAATCAAGGCTTACAAATAGCCTACTAAATTACTAAATTTCAGTAAGATTTTTACTGAAACTTAGAGGGAATAGAATAAAAATAAAACCAAGTAATTTATAATGAAAAACAATCAGCTTCAGATTTCTCCAAAGAATAATTCAAAACGAAGCATACAAAATCCTGAGGAATTAGAAGGGCCATCCAATTATTTTATGTCTAGCCAAAATATTCAAGGGCAATGGGAATCCATAGATGTTTTCAAATGTCAAAGAACTAGGGTAAAATGGTTCTAATAATTCTTTCTTGGCATAACTACTGATAGGTAATTTTCCACCAACCAAAAGATAAACACAGACACTATGGTAAAAGCTGGGAAAATGCACTAATACAATTTAAATGCAGGACAAATGTTAAAGCAAATATGGTAATTAGAGTCACATAGGATATAAATTATATATATATAATATATATTATATTATACATATATCATGTCAGAGTAGAAATAACAATGTAAGTAGTAAGAGTTAAGAGACAGTATGAAAAAATGGGATGTTGTATAACTACTTTGATTTTCTCATCCTTCACAGTGAAGAATGAACAGATCTTGCTTAAAGTAGATAAATAATAGAGGCATTTAACTTAAAGTATAAATGTAGCCACTAAAATTATAAAGAATAATATTACCATTAAAAATTAGTTGGTAAAGGGAAAGGAATAGGGGAGAACAGGGAGACGTGAACATACATAATTTCCTATTACTCATACTGGGACGTACCCTTCTGAACTATTTGAATTTTCATATAATGTACATGGATTTCAAAATATTTTTTAAGTTATTAGTACATTTATGATTTGATGTGTGCTATTGCCTCTTTAACAGATTTGACAGGACAAAAGGCAAAAGATAAAGATTAATTTCTTATAATAAATTAGTTTAGCAAATATGTTAATCCCATGATATAATTTAAAGGTCCAACAAGACTTGAGTTTGAATCTTAGTTGTATCATTTGTTAGCATAGAACCCTCAGCAAATCATGAGTTAATTTAAATAATTTGTTCCTAAAACCTACTTCAATTATCACTGACCCAAAAATGCAAATAGCATATAGTAATTCAACAATACCTATAAAGTATTATTCTCAAAAGAAAAATTTTATCCGTTTACTGATGTTTTTCAAAAAAACAACATAGGTGCTAAACATCACTAATCATTAGGAAAATGCAAACCAAGACCACCAGGAGATACCATGTTACACACCTTAGGAAAGCAATTATCAACAAACAGACAAAAATCAAAATAACAAGTGCTATCTGGGATGTGGAAAAATTGGAACCTTCTGTATTGCTGGTGGGAACATAAAATGATACAGCCTCTGGAAAATAGTACACTTATTTCTCAAAAAATTAAACACAGAATTATCATGATTCAGCAATTCCATTTCTGGGTACTGCACCCAAAGGAAGTGAAAGCAGGGACAAATATTTGTACACCCATGTTCACAGAACATTATTCACAATAGCCAAAATTGTAAGCAATCAGAGCGTCCACTGATAGATAAATAAAGAAGATGTGGTATATACATACAATGGAATATCACTCAGCCTTTAAATGGATGGAAATTATGACACATGGTACAGCATGAATGACCCTGAACATTTTATGCTAGGTGAAATAAGCTAGTCACAAGAAGACAAGTACTATATGATTACATTTATATAAGGTATTTAGAGTAGTCAAATGCAGAGACATAAAGTAGAATGATGATTTCCAGAATCTGTGTAATGGCTACAAAGTTTTAGTTTGGGAAGATAAAAAAGTTCTGGAGATGGACAGTAGTTACAGCTGCAGAACAATGTAAATGTGCTTAATTCTACAGAACTGTACATTTAACATGGTTAAAGGTCTTCTGCACATTTTTGGATTGGATTGTTTGGTTTTTTTGATACTAAGTTATATAAGCTACTTATATATTCTGAAAATTAAGCCCTTGTCAGTCACATCATTTGCAAATATTTTCTCCCATTCTCCAGTGAAGACATACAAATGGCCAATAGGCACATGAAAAAATGCTCAATATCACTAATTATCAGAGAAATGCAAATCAAAACTAGAATGAAGTATCACCTTGCACCAGTCAGAATGGCCATCATTAAAAAGTCCACAAACAATAAATGTTGGAGAGAGTGTGGAGAAAAGGGAACCCTCCTGCACTTTGGTGGGAATGTAGTCTGGCGCAGCCATTATGGAAAACAGTATGTAGAGTCCTCAATAAACTGAAAAGAGACTTACCATATGATCCAGCAGCCCCATTCCTGGGCATATATTCAGAGGGAACTCTAACTGAAAAGACACATTACATGCACCCCAATGTTCATAGCAGCATTATTTACAAGAGCCAAGACATGGAAACAACCTAAATGAACCCTTCTTTTGACAGTGTGCACTCAAAAAAGAAAAAATAGTGCACAAGATGCCAACTCCCCTTATTAAATCCTTCTCCTATAACAAGGTGTGCAAAGCTTAATCAGATAAAGTATTTTAGTCTATACAAGCACTATAAAACCCATTAAGAAATTTCAAAATACTAAATTCACGTTACTTATGAAGAGGACTTACAACTGCAAATAATCTATATTTAAAACTTTCCCAAAGACATCATAAGAAAATGCACACCAATTTCCCTTATGCAAAGATCCTCAACAAAATAGTAGCAAGCTAAATTCAACAACATTGTTAAAAGAATTAAATATCATGACAAAGTAGGATTTATCCAAGGAATGCAATAACAGTTCAACATCAGAAAATCAATATAATACACCATGTTAATAGAACTGGGAAAAAAACATGATTATCTCAAAGATGCATTTGACAAAATCCAACACCTTTTCATGCTAAAAACATTCAACAAACTAGGAATAGAAGGAACCTTGCTTAATATGAAAAATAGGACTTATGAAAAACCCACACCTAGTACCATATTCAAGGTAAAAAACTAAAACCTTTGCCCCTAATATCAGGAACAAGACAAAGATGCTCACTTTTACCAGTACATTCAGAAATCTACTGGAAGTGCTAGCCAGAGCAATTAGGGAAGAATAAGGAATAAAAGCCACCCAAATTAAAAGGAAGAAATAAAATTATGTCTATTCACAGATGACGTAATTCTGTATACAGAAAATCCTCAAGAATCCACAAAAAAAATCTAGAGCTAGTAAGTGAATTTAGCAAAGTTGCACGGTACAAGATCAACATAAAAAGATCAGTTGTGTTTCTACATACAAGCAATGAACAATCTGAAAAAAAAAATTTTAATTGTTTATAATAGTATCTAAAAGAATAAAATATGTAGGAATACATTTAACAAAGGACATAAAAGACTTGTACACTGAAAGTTACAAAACATTGCTAAAAGAAATTTAAGAAGACCTAAATAAATGGAAAGGTACCCTATGTTCATAGAATAGAAGGTTAATCCTATTAAAATGACAATACTCCCCAAAGCAATGTACAGATACAATGCAATCTCTATCAAAATTTCATAGGCCTTTTTTTTGCAGAAATGGAAAAGGTAATCTTCAAACTCATGGAATTGCAAAGGGCCCTGAATAGCCAAAACAATACTGAAAAATAAAAACAAAGTTGGAGGGCCATTATTTCCCAATTTCAAAACTTACTACAAAGCTACAGTAACCAAAACAGTGTGGTACTGGTGTAAGTATACATATACAGACAAATAAATGAAAAATAATTGAAAGTCCAGAAGTAAACCCTAACATATAGCCAATTAATTTTCAGCAAGAGTGTAAAGACCATTCAACTGTGAAAGAATCTCTTCAACAAACAGTGCTAGGACAACTAGATAATCATATGCAAAAGAGTGAAATTGGACCACTACTTCACTCCATATAAAAAATTAGTGATAATTAATTCTGGTTAGTTAAAAGTGGGTCAGTGACCTAAATATAAGAGCTAAAACTATAAAACTAATAGAAGAAACATAGGATAAATATTTATGACCTTAAATTTGGTGATGGACTATTAGATTTAACATACAAAGCAGAAGAAACATAAACAACAAAAGTAGATAAATGGGCTTCATACAAATTAAAAATGACTGTGTATCAAAAGATATAATTTTTAAAAAATAAAGATTTTTTAAGTCTACAAAATAAGAGAAAACATTTGCAAATCACTTACTTGATAAGGGTTTAGTGTCCAGAATACATAAAGAACTCATATAACTCAGCAAGCAAATGACAAATAACCCAAATAAAAAATTTCACATAATATAAGTAAGCATTTTTCTAAAGAAAATATACAAACGGCCAACAAGCATATGAAACAATGTTCAACATTAAGGATCATTAAAGAAATACAAAGCAAACTCATCAAACATTACCTCATATCCACTAAGATGGCAATTAAAAAAGAAAAACAAAAAATAACAAGTGTTGGTGAGCATAGGAGAAATAAGAATCCTCCTACATCACTGATGGGAAAGTAAAATGGTACATCCACTGTGGAAACAGTTTGATTTTTCTTCAAAAAGTTAAACATAGTTAACTGACCTAGTAATTCCACTCCTAGGTATAGATCCAAAATAACTGAAAACAGAAACTCAAACACTTTTTCACAAATGTTCATAGTAGCACTATTCATAATAGGTAAAAGGTGGAAACATCAGCTGATTAATGGATAAACAAACTGTATTATATACACACAATGGAAGATTACTCAGCCCTAAAAAAGGAATGAAGTACTGATACATGCTTCAGCGTCAATGAAACTTGAAAATATTATGCTAAGTGAAAGAATCAGGCACAAAAGGTCATATATTATATGATTCTTTTTATATGAAATATCCAGAGTAGGTAAATTCATAGAGACAAAGATTAGTGGTTGCCAAAGGCTAGGGGTAGGAGAATATGGGGAGTGGTTACTTAATGTGTACAGGGGTTTCTTCACGGATAATGAAAAAGTTTTGAAACTACAGAGAGGTGGTGTTTGTACAATACTGTGAATGCACTAAAATGTTACTGAATTTTACATTTTAAAATGGCTAACTATATGTTATGTGAATTTCATTTCAATTAGAAAAAAAGAGAAATGAGGGGAGGATACAGCTCAAATGGTAGAGTGCATGCTTAGCATGCACGAGGTCCTGGGTTCAATCTCCAGTACCTCCTCTAAAACTAAATAAATAAACCTAATTATCTCCCTCCCCACCTAAAAAATAAAAAATAAATAAAAAATAGAATTAAAAAAATGTTTTTAAGAAATAAAAAATAAAATAAAATATAAACCATTCCAAACTGTAGTGTAGTAGTGATCTGAAATTTGGGTCTGCGAGAAATGCTGGGATCCCAAGAACAGTTCAAAAAATAGTTGTACCCTATTTTTAAATGAATACTAACTATATGTATAGATAGATATATAGATATTTCTAGGAGTAATAAATTGCTTTGCAATATATTAGTCTTTGCAATCATTTTTAATTTCAACCCTAAAATTAATTGTCATCTACACACCTTCCACCAAGAAAGAAAAGACTGAATATACTTTTCAAACTATATAACATTCCCCACACCCCACTAAGAATCACCACTAGAAATAGAAAATTACCATTATGCCAATAAAACATAATTTGATTTTCAAATTTAGCTCATGCCTTTTCAAGATAAATGTACTGCATAAAATGAAATTCCTTGTATAGGCAAAAAACCTATGCCACAGAGGATTGCTAATTTCTCTGATCAAAAACCGGACCAATCATCCAAACACAGATCTTATGATATAAATCAGTATTTCCATAATATAAACATGTGGATTTTATTTTTAATGCTGCAAATCAGGAAATTCTTATAATATCAAATCATGTGCTTTCTTCTTTGCTACAAAGTTTCTGGTTCTCTCCCACAACTGCCTAGTTTTTACTTTTGTTTTTGTTTGCATCGGAATAAGAAAATCCTGGTGCTTGTCCTGTTTTTCTGCCAAAAAGGCCGCAGAGATTTGGACTGGTCTTATGTTTTCCACCTCTTTCCACTGTGTGGCACTAAGCACATTTTTGAACAAAGATCTTCTTGCCTGCCTCAGCATCTCCCATTTTGTTCTGCAATGAAAATTAAGCCACAGACCAAAGAAAGTATCAGATTTGTAAAGCTAGACAAAAAGGAATTTCATCACTGTGAGGTAAATACTAACGATATTAAACAAAAATATAATTTAAAGCACACATGCTTTAAAATCTGAGTGCTCAAAAATACAAACACATAGCATCCAACTTTATGAAGACTTAATCATCTTATTTATCACATTTATTTTAAATTTCTAGCTATAGCAACTTCAGAAACTATAGCTATTGGTATAAGCCTGGTTTTATTTCAGCCTTCAAACAATTATAATAATTTATCTAGGTCAACGATATTCTATTTTTTTCTCACTTCCAAAAAGTGCACGTGCAAAAAATGATGTGAAGCATATAGGTCTAAATTGGTATCCCCTTACTTAGAAATAAGGATAAAACAAATTGGAAAGGTGATTAAATATAATATTATAAGTACTTAAGTGCCTGCAATACTACACAGAACTATAAAATAAAAAACTATACAGAAAAGAGGTCACAGCAAGCTACATGTAATACATAATTTCCTATTTACTTTACACTCTCAGCTGTAAACAAATGATCAGACCAGATCAAGCATTACCTGAGAGCAATCAAATAACACTAGGAGTTCAGTCAGCATTAGTGCATATAGTGAAAAAATACATGGTTCTAAGTAGGGAAGATTTTATTATGTGGTGATAAATACATACAATAAATTTTGTATAAAGATATTTTGGTTAAGACTGGCAAAAACTCTGTTATGTACCTAAATAAATGCTCCTCCATCTAAAATGATTAAAATAATTAAAATTATAATAATTTTAACTTATTGAAAAAGTGTAGTTTGAAATGCTAATGAATGCAATACCTGGGTTTTGTTTTCCTACAGTTTGTGTTCTTTGAAGTACGGGTGTTGGGGAGGTGGGAGTGGGGATGGAATTCAGCATAAGAGTTACCATTACAGAAATTACGATAATACCTAATTCTTTGACAGTACATCTATAAGCACATTTTTATCTTCATAACTCAGTTGAGAAATAGAAAATATTTGTGTTATTCTGACAATATTGAAAAACAATACTGTTTAACTCTATTACTCACAGAGAGGCTAGTACTTCATATACAGTAAACTGCAAAATTATTATCTTCCTAATTTTTTAATATCTAAGTAAAAACTCAAAACAGTGTCAATAATCCACTTAAAGGTAAGATAGAAGTTTTCTTTGGGCAGTATCCGAACAACTCAGCTGTTAAAGTGTTTAGGTCTGATAAAAGGGGGAGTAAGAAAACACATTTTACCCAAGAGAAATTTACTTTAAAATTCCAAACTTCAATCAAAACGCTGCATTCAGTTTCTACCTATGTGAGTTTTATCAACCGTCTGTATAGATACAGAATTCATTGAGCCTTTGCTCAGAACAGGGACCACAGTAAGGAAAATTTTAGTCACAAAAACAAATTTATGGCCTTTTAGCAAAATGCACTCACTATAAGAATAAAGTTTATATAATATAAAAACAAAATGTCATCTCAGTACTAGTTAAAGAAAATTTCCAGTTTTTATATAAAGCAGAAAAATCAGATTGATTGTTATACCAATTAAATTTTACCAGTAATTCAGGAAACTAGACTTTTTTTAAAAGGGAAAAAACAGAAACTTTTTTTTACTTATGCAGATTTAACATGCAAGTCAGTTATAAGAAAATATCCACTGTCCCTGTTCAGACTACCAGTACTTAACACAATTAAAACACTCACTACTGCCATCTTTAATCACTGCTGTGCCAATATCTATGACCTTCTTTAAAGTTCATTAAAACCAGTAAATTCAACAAAGGCAGCAAAGGAAGGGACAAGAAAACTAGGAAGGATATCAAGGGAATTCCTTTTGTCTCGTAATCACTTGGCACTAGGATTTAGTAATTAAGTAAATCTCACTAAAATAAGCAAAGATGTAACATCTAGTATGAGAATGACTGCTCATTCAAAAAGGAAGTAATTCTAAAGCTAAATAGACCAGGATAACAGTAACAAACACACATGCTTACTATATGCCAGGCATAGTCTAAGCCCTTTATATATTATTGTTTTTAATCCTCACACCAGCCAAGTGAGAAAGATACTATTAATATCTCTACTTTTACAGACAAGGAAAATAAAGCACATAGAGGTTGAGATGCTTGTTTAAAGTAACAAGTTGGTGAGAAGTACAGAGAGATGGTGAAAGGTAAGAGAAAGAGCAATATAAAATCTATAACCCTTTTAAGAGTAATCTAGGCAACCCGGTGTTGAACACACCGTATGACACATTGCAGATACTTAACTGTGTGAGCGTACTTAAAGAGGAGTGAGAAACTTTTTAATACTGGTACCTACAATCACTGTCATTTCTAACTTTGCCTGTAAAAAGAGGAATGTGGTAAAAACAAGACACCATTAAATGTTTTAAAGTTTGCAAAACCCACATAACTGTAGTGATGAAAGGAGGGGAAGCTCACTAGGCTGTTTTAAGAATGATTACTACATAGACTAAAAAAAAATTAAGTGAGATTCTGCATGTTGTAGTGAATAAAGTACTGAAGTAGAGTGCATCACAATGACGTGACCGTGGGTAAATCACTTCGAGTCCACGAACACACCCTTCCCCCCAGGTGTCTACAGCCTTTCCCCCCTTCTAAACTGCTGTCCTGGAACCTCTAATCCAGCTTTCCAACTCCCAATCTGGGCTATTCCATGCCACATCCATTTGGAAGCTGACTTCTGCCAACCAAGGGCTGAAGATTGTACTGTGAATCAGCCCCACCCAGAAATCACAGAGGCTGCAAAGACGCCTCTTGATAGAAATAGTTTTCTGTTGCACTTACGGACATCCAGGACCCACCATGCTGGGGCTAAGGCGAGCTTCTTACTAGCCGGATGGTTGGAAACTCCTCCCTGGGCGAAGCCAGGCTCAAATTGCATTGTGGCCCATAACCAGTGCTCAGACCACACAAGTGCCCGGCCCACTGCCCCCTAGCTAGTCCCATACTTACCACAGGGCCAGTGGCTCCGTCCTCCGCCTCCCCAGAGAACCCTTAGAGTCACTGCACTGCGCCCCAACTTCAAGGCTGGCGGTCCTGCTGTAGCGCCTCAAAGACTAGCACCTCACGCCGAGCCCGCATGTGCTTCCGGTGGACGTTAGCCAATGGCAGGCCAGGCTCCATCGGCGCTGCCGATTGGCCCCCAAATCCCGCAGGATCGCAACTCTCGCAGGAACTTAGAGCCTCGCACCGCCAAGCTGTCGCTGGCTGGCAAAATGTGACAGAGTGAGTATCCTTCCAGCGTAATAGTCCCAAGCCTATTTATCTGTGTATATTCACCACATGTACCAGTCTTACTTGAGGTAGGAACTCAACGTTTTACGAAAGGTCCATTAGTATTTGATTGCAGGAATCAAATCACGTCAACGAAATAATGAAATAAGCGCTTACTATGGGCAAGACACTGTGCCAAGCAACTTGGAAGGACAAACTGAACTGCAGCTCCAATTTTCTGTGAGTTATAATCCAGTGGAGGCAAGATTTAAATACATAAACAATTATAGCATTATAAATAAGCTGCATTAAAAAAAAAAAAAAAGAACTGACAGCGAGGGGGCAAGCTGCTTGTTACTGGCCAAAAGAGCAGAATAGAGTATGAATAGAAACGGAGACAGAATGAGTCCTGAAAGAGCAAAGGAGGGAGGTGTGAGGAAAGACGAGGATATTGAAGATAGACAAGTGAAAAAGTCAAAGCTGTGTCTAGGAAAATGTGAGAAGATAAAGTTGTTTACCTGTGGTTACATAATTAATTCAGGGAGACTTGAGTAGTAAGTCTGTAACGGAGAAATAGGAATGTTAAAATAATTTAATTTATTAAATTTTGTGTATTAGGTAAATGGGAGATTCTAGTTCTCTAGACATGTCCAATACAGCTTTCTTACATGATGGAAGTGTTCAATGTGGATGCTACTATCCGCAAGTAGCTTTGAACACTTGAGGTGTGGCTAATGTGACTGAGTAACTGTATTTTTTATTATTTTAATTAGAGTTAATTTTAATTAGTTTTATTAATTTTATTTTAATTTAAATAGCCACAATTACCAGATGGTTGAATGAAACTATATAAGTGGTACTTATGTGTTCTGCCCTATGAGCTACATATTTAAAAGACATATGTCATCAAATTGAGTCAAAAGGACCAGGTATACTGGGAAAAAAAGTAATGTTAAGTATTATTCTCAAACTCAAACAAAGACACGTAAACTCAAGGGAAAAAAAGAAGACTACCATTTCTTGAGTGCCTACCATATGCCAGGCTAGGTGCCTGGATACCTTATCAGTAGCCAGTAGCCTTACAGATGGGAAGAATAGAGATGGTATTCATACAGAACAGTCTGAAAGTTTCTAATTGATCACCGATAAATATCAGCAGTAAAATCTATTAAAAATTTGCAAATAAAGCAAAACATTTTTACTTAAATATAATGAATGAAGACTAATAACAATAACCAGTAAGCCTCCTTGTAATTAGATGATAGCTCAGAGAAAGTTTGTAAAACAACAAGAATTTACTATTTTATCCTTTCATTTCAAAAATAAGTTACAAAGGTGGAGGATATAGCTCAGTGGTAGAGTACGTGCTTAGCATGCACAAAGTCCTGGGTTCAATCCCCAGTACCTCCATTAAAAAAGTTATAATATCATCTGTTGTTTAAAAAAATTAATAAGAATTGCAGAAGAAAAAATTTCAAGGGAAATATGACTTTCATGTGAAATAAATGTGTCTATCATTCTAATAATTGTGCATTATAGACTACATGTTCTGACTTAATTCAATCTGCAAATGCCCAGCACATCTTTAATGTAAGACCAATTAATATTCATTCTTTCAAACCTCAGAATTTTTAGCTATTTCAGTTACATGTGATTCATGTTCAAATATGATTTGATATAATTTGAAACATAACAAATCTGTCATTGAGTGAAGAAAATGTTCTAGAACTGTGGTGATAGTTGCACAACTCTGAATACTAAAAACCATTTAACTGACCACTTTAAATGGGTGAGTTGTATGATATTTGAACTATATCTCAATATGTCTGTTTAAAATAAATAGATAAGTCAAAGAAAAAATGTTTACTGTATTTTAGAAACTTATAATTAAAGTTCTTATTTTCCTTGAATATATGGTATTTCACATAATTAGATGGTAAAGAATTGTTGCTTTCCCAGCATTTCCCAAGATTTCTGAACCTGGTTTTGTTTCATATAATCTTTTATCCCTCCTAAAATAAAATTAACTGCTCTGGAAACATATACTGCTGTAAAATTTTCAGGATACCAATCAGCAATCTTGTTCTACGAAGAACAGAAATTTCCCAGTCAGTGCAGTTTAAGAAAATTATACATTTTCCACTAGATGGCACTGGCGTTCAAATAGTATTGCTAGAATCTGCGCTTTCTTCACATCAATAAAATTATTACATTACCACGTTGTTTTCATTCACTTTGATTGGTCTGGGTAAGATAAAGAAAAGCAGAAAGTTAAGGTACTTCCTTGACATGCTAAGTTCTAGGGTAAAGAGAGTCCTCATTTTATGGATGCAGAATGTAATGCAAGGAGAATATCACAATCTTGTGCTAAAGCCATGGTGAGAACCTCAAATCCCTAACTGTTAGCTGCCATCATACAACTACACCATATCAAGAGTCGGGTAGTGGACACCATAGTCAAAGTGGACAAGAAAATTAATCTCTATTTTGCATTGTACACATATTATCTCATTTGATCCCTAAACTATTAGCTCCATATGTATTATCTCATGTCACCCTAACTATACAAGGCCAATCTATTAACTTCATGAGGCAAGGAGAGTGATCATTTTGTTTAATACTATATCACTTAAATATAGCACAGTGCCCAACATAAGTAGACAGGGGAGAATATTTCTTGCTTAATAAAATGGGTGAATTAATTAAGCAAGCTTCACAACTACACCATTTAGTAGGTAATATTATTTATACTTTACAGTTGAGGAAACTAAAGTTGGAAATTTGAAGTATTTTGTCCAAGCTCATTTAACACAATCTGATATTACTTTGCATTATGTATTTTCATGTAAGACTTCCACAATAGAAAAAAAGCTCTCTGAGAGCAGGCATTATGTTCTTCTTTTTCCCCATTGTATGTCTAGCTCCTTGCACAGAGCCTGGCTCACCGTTAGCACACAATAAACAGTATTAATCTGTTTGCGTTCATAGCAACCCAGGTCTTAGCAGCCTGGACTTGAACATTTAAGGAGCTCTGCTCCTGGGCCATTTTCTAGTTTATTCCTTTCACTTCATTCCAGTGCCACTGCCTTGGTTCTGGATTTCTGCTAGTTTTATGAGGACCTCTCCTCAAGGCCCATTAATCAGAAGCCTTAGAAGTCATAGAAATTTCCCACTTTGCTTGCACCTTAGGATTTCGTCTAGTTCCACGGCTGCACAATGCATTCTTTTTGCCCTCAAACCACCCACGGGTGCTTGTGGGAGTTGAGTAGATCAGCAGATGGAGTTGGTTCTGTTTTGGGCTTTTTAATTTGTATCTCTATTTCCTTTTGCTATTCCATGGGCCTCATCGCAATTTTCTCAACAAATAAGGCTGGAGTTGGATGATCTCAGCAGTTTCTTTCAGCTATAAGACTGTAACAGTTTTACCTCTGTCCTATAGAGGTCTTCTAGTGAGCGTGTGATCAAGATGGCAAGTTTGGGGAACAAGTCCTTCTCCCAGGGGGATCTGGGGCTGGGGTAGAGCCAGCGATGGTAAAGACCGTGCACCAGACGTGGCTGTTCTAGCTACAGGAAACCAGGATCGCTTGCACGCCTGATGTATGGGCCTAGGCTCCGCGGGCTGAGTCCGACTGCGCCAGGCTCCTCCGGGTCGCTAGGGGGCGCTGCAGGCCGCTCCCTGGAAGCCAGCGCCCTCCGCGGCCGGCCGGCCTGCGCGAGTGCGCCAGACTCTTCCGTCTTCCGGAAGCGGAGCCGGACTGGCAACGGCTGGTGTCGCGATAGCGGCGGTGGCGGGCACTGCGGAAGCGAGAAGGAGTAAAGGGGATCCCGGCCTGGCTCCCGCGCCGGGGTGGAGCACCATGGACGAAGCGGGCAGCTGTGCGAGCGGCGGAGGCTTCCGCCCGGGTGTGGACAGCCTAGACGAGCCACCCAACAGCCGCATCTTCCTGGTGATCAGCAAGTACACGCCCGAGTCGGTGCTGAGGGAGCGCTTCTCGCCCTTCGGAGAGATCCAGGACATCTGGGTGGTGCGGGACAAGCACACCAAGGAGTCCAAGGGCATCGCCTTCGTCAAGTTTGCCCGCAGCTCGCAGGCCTGCAGGGCCATGGAGGAGATGCACGGCCAGTGCCTCAGCCCCAACGACACGAAGCCTATCAAGGTGCGGGGTGTCTGGGTCGGGGTACCCCCGGGGGCGTTGTCAGGGCGGGGTAGGGGTAGTACGTCAGCTCCCGGGAGCGGACTGGATAGCACCTGGCTTTCTAGGGCGTGGGGAGGGGAGGACGGCCTTGGGAGAGGTCTTCTCAAGACCTCCCGCCCGAAGGCTCTACTGGGGGGTGGGAGTGGGGGATGCCGAGAGAACATCCGCCCCCGAGTCCCACCGGGCAGCTGAGGCGACTAGGGCAGCAGAGCTGCAGAGCTGCAGAGGCTGGGCCTCCCTCACTCCCGCCGTCACTAATCCAGAGCTCTGGATTGCCCTGGCCTACTTTGAGGACTTCTCCGACCCTCCTCTCTCAGACTTCCCGGTTTACCATATGTGTAAAAATAGATAACTCTGCTTTTCCTCAGGTAAGTATGGGCTTAACAACTTGATAAAAGTACCTTAAACTGTGGCCCTCTGGTGTTAGGTATTTTCACAGTACCAAACAAAAGTATGCATTCATTGTGAATATGTAACTACAGGCGATTAAAACTGTTACTGCACGTTCATCACACTTTTGTAATTTTTAAAAATTAGTTTAAATAAACCCTCTTTGTGACGGTATTGATAGCCTAGGTTTTGTTACTGTCAATTTTTTTTGAAAGCAGACCAAAGTAAACTGCCTTAAAAAGAGTGAAATCATTGTAATGGTAGTGTAATTGTATTATTAAGTGCTTCTGTGTATACTCTTAGTTCGCCCTGGTGTTATTTATATTAAGTTCCCACAGTTACTTGTCTGTAAAATTAAGATATTGACACATAACAAGAAGGGTGATTTTGAGGGCTGTTTGACTTAATCTGTGCTTTTAGCACAGTGCCTGGCACAAAGTCAGCCCTCAGTACTGTCAATAGCTGGGGTTTCTGTCAGTATAGCCAACGTGTCATTCCTTCCTTGCTGTGTACTCAATTCAGAATCCCAAGAATCTGGCAGTTGCTTGAATTGTACCCTTTACCTGTCCTGTAGAAATAGTTGCTCTGTATGTACTTCTGTTGGCGCTTTCCACAAAGTTCTCTTTTTCCTCAACTTTAAAAAAAAATTGTCCCAATTAGTACAGAAAATAGAAAAATAGTATTAAATGGACTTATGTAAATGAAAGATTCAGAAATATTTCTCTCTGGAGGTCTTCCCTATACCTCCGTCCACAAAAAAGTGAGAAGCCTGGAAATATACCAACAGCACAGTAGACAGTAGACATTCCCTCTCCTCCCACCTCCCAAACCCTCTGAAATGAGTCAGAACAGATGATCAATGAAATTAAGCGTAAGGCCACAGCACATAATAGATCAGGGGTTGGCAAACTTTTTCTATAAAGGGGCAGTAGATATTTTAGGCTCTGTGAGCCGTGTACAGCCTCTGTCACACATTCTTTGTTTTTTAACAACTAAAAATGTAAAAGCAATTCTTAAATCATAGGCTGTAGAAAAACAGGAAGCTGTAGTTTGCCAACTCCTGCACTAGGTTGATAATTATGATCTTAGCAGAGAGGATTTTTATACTGTGAGTATAAATGAACCACAGAAATCTGGAAAACCCCTGCAAAATGACCCAAATTTGAAACCTTGATTAAACTCCTACAAGAGAAGTAAAAGTCCCAACACTAAAATGTACCGCCTCCCTTTTAGCCAGGGAAATCCCCAAAGGTAATTAAAGTTTAAGTTTTGTTTTTCACATTTTTGTCCACTTATTTTCTGCCAGAGGATTGTTACACTACAGTGCCTAGCTAAACAGTCTTAAATTCATTCTTCAACAGCTTCAGCTTGGGCTGTCCTCCACTGGAATACAGTTTTTTCAGCATTTCCAGTTAAATTAATTCAGCTTCAGTTTTTCTCATGTACTTTGCTTTTGCAAAGTTCCAAAGCCCCATAAGACAAATAAGAAAATTTTAATATAGGCCTACAACCAGAAAAGACTGTGCAAATAAGAGTCATTCTGTGAGTGACCAACTACATTATCTTGAGGAAAGGGGTAAACTTAGAAACTAGATGAGAAAAATCTTAGTTTTTAGCTTTGCAAGAATGCCTGTTATTTAGAGCCCATAGTCTGTGAACATAAAATATCAGGAGAAATTATCCAGTAGGTAGTTAATTATTATACATGTGTTCTCCTTACGTACTGTCTTCTTTATCAGAAATTTGAAAAGTTCCAGTCTTCTAAAATTTATAAATTTGTGATCTGATGGCACCTCCAATCTCAAATCTTATTTGAGACTCTTTTTTTTCTCCTCATGTCTTCTCATATACTTAAAGGTTCCCTATTTGTATTTCCCTGTTGACCATCCATTACTGGTAGATCCACTGGACTAACGGTAACTTTCTAGGGGGCCATTTCTGTGCTACTCAGTTCTCTATTACTAATACCTTACAGAGCGCTTGGTGTGTAGTGTAGGTTTATTAAAGGAATAACTGGAAATAGATGCTATCTAGGGATATATCTCCAGCTGTATCTTACAAGCAAGATTGTACATCTATGTGACACCTGTTTTCCAAGCAAGCATAACAACTCCCTTCTCCAATATTTCTAAAATCACATGGCTTTATAAATTCTTTGTCCTTTTAGTTGCCACCCCCTACTATGGAATTTCATGGGTCCAGGTTTTCTCATACTTTGATGGTATACAGCCCCCCCTTTAAAGACAAAGAAGAAAGAAAGAAAAAAAAAAAAAAAACTCAAGGGCCCTGTGTGGTAATTTATATTAATTTTATTACATTTCTTCAAATTATAAACAAAATAAGAGTAGCCATTAAAATTCTTACACTTACAGCTCTATCTACAATCATAGTTAAAGATTTAATATTCCTCTGGAATAATATAAAGCCCAAACAGTTTTATAAATTAAATAAAAGCAGTACCACAAAGCAAATTAAATGTAATAGATGCTATTTCAATAAAACTAAATTGCTAGCAGAAAAAAAGAGCCTCAGTTCACTCTGTATATTTTCTGGCTGGTTTTCAGATGATCAGTGAGATGATCCAGAATATGGTTATGTTACCTTTTTTCAGAGGTAGAAACAAACAATTAAAAATATGACCATCTAGACTTAAACCCAGCTGTATCAATATTAAACATAAGTTGGCTGAACACTCCTATTAAAAGACAGGGAATGTCAGGGTTTTTTTTAAAAGGCCAAACTAAATGCTGTTCACAACAGACACACTTTAAGTATGAAGATACAAAGTGGTTGAAAGTAAAAGGATAGAAAAAGCTGGTGTGGTATCAGACAAAATGGTCTTCAACAGGAAAGATACTACAGAGAGGATAATTTCCTAAGAATGAAAATATCCATCATATCCATCAAGAAGTGGATAACAGTCCCAGTGTTTATGCAGCCAATAATAGAGCTACAAAGTGCATGAAGCATTACTGATAGAACTAAAAGAAGAAAGGTAAATTCAAGATTTTTACACTCCTCTGTTAGTCTCTGAAACAAGTAGACAAAACCAGTAAAGATACTTGACATTTTAAAAACACTATTAATTGACTGTGCAATTGACATTCATTGAACACTACCCAACAATTGCAGAGTACACATTATCTTTCAGTGCACTGACTGTTGCTCTTGGTTTAAAAAAAAAATGCAAAAGGAAAAACACATTTGAGAAAAACAATACAGAGATTAGTATTATGTAAAAAGTTATTACAGTAAACATTACTTTAAAAAAAAACTTTTTTGGTAAGATTCTATTACATTGCATTTAACCTAACATGAATCTCAAAATAATGATGAAGTAAGTGTACTGAAGGAGTAGGAAAATAGTTGACCGATACTCTCACATTATTCTTTGGGTTTTGTTTGTTTCTTAGGTTTTCATTGCTCAGTCCAGATCATCTGGAAGTCACCGAGATGTTGAAGATGAAGAACTTACAAGAATATTTGTTATGATACCAAAGTCCTACACAGAAGAAGATCTACGGGAAAAATTTAAGGTACTTATGTTTTCTCGTCAGCTAGCTTCTGTGATAACTTATAATCTTAAATTGGTTGTATGGTTACTAAATCCTGTGTTATTTGAGTTAGACCATTAGACTGGTGGTGGAGAGTTAAATAACTGCTTTTAAATTATCAATTTCAATCTAGTTTTTAAATAGTAAAACTAACTATTAAGAATTAACTTTTTAAAAATATATAGAACCTGGAAAACATTAATGGTTGTGCCCCTTCCCCCATTTAATGAATATACAGATTCAGGAAAATGAAGTATAAAGCTCACAAGTTTTAAGTAAGTTCACATACCCAGTCGGTAGTGGAACCAAGATTTAAACCTAGGCTGTCTGAATCCAGAGCCTGCTCTTGGTTTTAAAAATTTCACAGCACCCTCTTACCACTCCTCTCTATTGCCTGTCATGTAGAGGCAGTCTGGCAAGGCCGAGTGTGTGAACTATATTATCTTGCGTTTATACAAGCCTATGGCCTGTTGACGTACTTAGTCACTGAAAAGCTTATCCTTTATAGTTTTTGTCCTAAACTTAGGCCTCTGAAGGAGTTATATTTAAAGGAAAAAAAAAATCTGCCTATAGTTCTGAAGTATAGCTAGATTATAGTCAATGAAAATTGAAGACAATTTAAAATCTTTTTAGCCATTGAATTTTATATTCAGTGATATACTTTCACAAAAATTATTAAAAAGCAATTTTTTAATTGTTTTGAGTTGTAATTTATATCATTTTTCTACTATCTTGCCAGTACTCTGAATCAAGTGGGCAGCAAGCAAGAAAGAAAAGAAACAAGCAGTAAAAAGTAATTTTCAAACTTCCCCTGTCCTACCGCAATTGGGATAGTATTAAATAAAATACTTCAAAAATAACCAGTTCTAAAAATATATATTCCATATTTCTTCCAACAGTAAAAAAACAAGTTTTTACCTTATATATTTATAAACTCTTTATCTTTTCCTAAGTGAACAAATATGGTATTTTTATCTGAATATTTAGTAGCTACTAATATATATGATATATATTTGTGTATATCAAAATTATATACAATACTAAGAATTTATATCCCATATTTCTGCTAACATTAAACATTTACCACATATTTCTTACATAGAATGTTAAATTTCTGAGTGAATCAGTGAGTTTTAAGGGTGTACTTTGACTGTCTTTCAGAAGAATACACAATTCACTTAATGCTTCTGTTAGAAGGCAGACAAATAATTACAGTTAATATTTAATGAGTGTTGACCACCCTATACAGGCACTTTACGTGTGTTCTTTTAACTCTTAAAACAACCCTATGAAGTAGGTACAGCTAATAGCCTCATTTAACAGGTAAGGAAATAGGCACAGTGGGGACAACTCAGCTGCCCAGTTAATAAGTGGCTGAGCCAAGATTTGAATAAAGAAGGTTCAGTTCCAGAGCCTCTGCTCTTCACCACCACTGAGCAAGACTTTGGAGCTTTCCAGACCATGTACAAATTCCTACTCTCCCCCAATGACTTTAGCAAGTTATTTGATTTCTCTAAGGTCCAGCTTCCTTGTCTGTGACATAGGCAGTTTTATGTATATATATATTAATCTTCTTGAAGGACTTGTAACAGTGAACTGATATATGTAAAGCAAATGCTCAGTAAATAAAAAGCATTATTATTTTGGTTATGTAATAATTTGGTTATATCTTTATTCTGGTTATTTTTCTAGTGCCTCATTAGTTTGTGACATTTTTACTTCATTATTAAAAATAGCTGTAAATTCTAATTTCTTTTTTTGCACACAAGAAGAATAAGTAAACAAACTTTAAGTTAGTTCTAAAATCTGTTCAGTTACTAATTTTGACTCTAATCATTTCTTTTAACTCTCATAGGTATATGGAGATATCGAGTATTGCAGCATTATTAAGAATAAAGTAACTGGAGAAAGTAAAGGTTTGGGTTATGTGCGATACTTAAAACCATCACAAGCTGCCCAAGCAATAGAAAACTGTGATCGAAGTAAGGATGTGTTCATTTAACATTGTTATAGACATTTGAAAAAATTCTAATTATTCTAGTATAGTCTACTACTGGTTTTTGCTAATAACCATACCTGCTAATTTAATCTTAGCAATGGGAATTTGAATATTTATAGTCCTAGGGTGAAAATTATTTTGGGACTGTGGTTAAGCTTTCATTGAGGCACTGTCTTGAAAAATATGAGCAACTGCATTAACTCAGTAAGTGAAAATGCTCTTATCCTACTTTGGTTGTTATTATAAAGGTTTTTGGGATTTATTAAATTACATTAGAACTTTAAGTATTAAATAAATTGACCTATCCTTTCAGGTTTGGGGTTTTTTTTAATGTTTATTCTTTATATTTTGAAAAATTCAAATATTCTGTAATATTTGTTCATAATTGACCTAAACCCTAAATAGAATTACGTATACTAATAAATACATAAATATTGATAGAAATTTTAAAGTTTACTAAACATAGGTAAGTAAATACACCTTGAGTTAATTTCAAGCTAGAGTGATATTAATTGGATCTTTTGCTGTTGCTGGTATACATTCTGAAGAATAAGAAATTTAAAGAGGCCAAGGAAAATTTTCTTTCTTGTCTTATTTCTAGTTATATTGACCTTTAGAAAGGAAATGTAGAATAATTTAGTTAGTGGGTTTCAGGATATTATAAAAATACATATTTGCACTGGAAATAATTATTGGTATTCAGTATAACTCTTAGATAACCCTAAGGTACACACCGAAAACTTCTCTCAGATTCTCATAAATTTCTCAGTCAGCCGGCATTAATTGAGTATCTGTGCTATACTCATCAATGTGAGTAGAGGTATACAAATGGAGTATATAGCAACCCAGGCAGTTAAGGATTCATAGCTAATTGGTTAGCCAAGATCTAAATGGCAAAAAATAAAGAATAATAGAAGGGTTGTGTTTTGTTTGTTTGTTTTTTGTTTTAAAGCTCTTTGAAAGCAAAGTGTATGTCTTGTCTGTTTCAGCCACCCCCAGTACCTAGTACTGCTGTTAGTTGTACACAATAAAGTAGTGATCGCTCAGTAAAGATTTACTGAGATCTCTACCAAAGATACTGCCATTTGTAGTGAACTCAATAAAAATTTGCCAAATGAGAAAATGTTCAAAAGTATGTGATACAGTCTATCATTGGTGAAAACAAGTGCACTGAACAAGCATGTGAGTACATCTGGAGGCAAGGTTTGCATCTGGTATGGAGTAGGTAGGACAGAAGGTGAGAGCAGTGTTAGTAAAGGTACAGAGCTAGGAATAAATACATCTTTGCTTTATAGTGTGAAGGCAGCCTTCTGAGTAAAGCATGATATTCCTGTTGAGAGATTATAAAACAAAGTGAACTAGGTACATTGGAGCCGTATATGGGAGGTTATAAAGAGTTCAAGCTTAGTCCACATTAGTCCCCTGTAGATTGTTCTAAAAGGAAAAAAATAACAAAAACTGTTTTAGAACAGCTGATCTAACCACAGTATCAGGGATGGATTTTCAGAGAAAGAATTCAAAGCAGCTGGTTTTACCCTTTTTGGAGTTACTGAGTAATATGATAAAAGCTATGAGCCTTCTCCCTAGATATATGCCCATGCGCACATATTGTATAAGCATTTGTTTAAAGTTTCAGAACCTTCCCACCTGTTGAAGTTCATCCTTGAACCCCTAGTTAAAAACTCTTGATCCAGAGGCAAAAAGATCAGTCAAAGGGTTGTTGTAATTAATTGAAGAGAATCTAATTTTAAAACAGAGGCAGGGAAGTTGGAGTAAAAGATAGTATCTTCTAAGTGTAATTCAAAGGAAGAAACTTATTGACAGGCTGGGTGTGAAGAGGCACTGTTAGATTTTGATGTTGAGTTGCCTGAGAGAATGAGTGACGATGTCATCTGTAGTAGGGGGAGACTGGAAAGGATAACACTGAATTGCTGATCTTTCATGTCTATATTGACTCATAATTTGGGATTCTTGGCTGTTTCTCATTTACTTTTAACCATCCTCCAAAGGGCAAAAAAGTAGGTCTGGTGGAGATGGCTGTGTGGATTTTGTTTTACACAATTATAAAGCTAAGTCAAGCACTATCAATCAAGCATATTTGTAGCTGTGTTAAATTTGCTATAAAGTTTGAACTTTATGGATTTTCTTTTTCAGGCTTTAGGGCAATCTTGGCTGAACCTAAAAATAAAGCATCTGAATCCTCAGAACAAGATTATTACAGTAATATGAGGCAGGAGACTTTGGGACATGAACCTAGAGTAAATATGTTTCCATTTGGTAAGTGGGGCTATCTTTACTTTGATGGTATAAGTAATATATGCAATCTGATTTGGAGGGTTTTTCTTAATACTCTTATCAGCAGCCTGTAAATCTCACAGAGTGAATAAAAGAATTTATAGGGTTTTTAAGAAGCTGATAATGATGCCTCATTTCCTTAACATTTAACACTTACTTTGTTTAACTTATTTCCAATTACAGGTTTTATGGTTAGTAATGCATTATCTAAATATTACACTAAGTCACTGCCATTTGTGGGGAGGTGAGCTTCTGCCTCCGTGCAGCTGATCAAGAAATATGAAAGACAAATACAGATAAACCCTCAGTATGAATCCTAAAATTCTATCCCGAAACTACTGCTACTTTAAAGTTAGGAGTAGAGAAAGGAAAGGAATGACAAAAGTGGGAGTTAAAAAAGGGGGAAATGAATGTTGAAAGTAAGACCTGTAAATGTTATTTGGCAAAGCTTCCTTTTAGGTGAACACTTGCCATATTTTGCAGTTTTGCATAGTAAATGCATTCCTGTGAAATTAGACTACATATTTCTGCCTGTATTTCTGTGTTGAGGCAGGGGAGTCGGGGAGAGTTGTCTGTTTTCTCGTCATTGTCTTTTCTGATAGTGCTGATGACCAAGAGCATACTACAGAATGCAGGGCCTTTGTTCATACAAGGGACTGAATGACAGTTCCTTTTATTTTAGTACCTAAAGTGTTAAATGAGTCTTTGAATGTATAGAAATTTAAAGATTGGTTTTTTTTCCAATATTGTTGGAGAACAACAATCTGAATTTTCAAGTTTTGACAAGAATGACAGCAGAGGCCAGGAAGCCATCTCCAAACGCCTGTCAGTTGTATCAAGAGTTCCTTTCACCGAAGAGCAGCTTTTCAGCATTTTTGATATAGTACCAGGATTGGAATACTGTGAAGTTCAACGAGACCCTTATTCTAATTATGGTAAAATACCATCTATATTATTTTTAAATATACTGTGTTTTGTTCAAATAGCTTTTCTCCATGGCACTTTTCATGTCAGATGCTGTTTGTGTGACAGTTTTGTTTCCTTTTCCTCCACTTTAAACTTTCAAATACAGCGGTACCTTAATAAAGAAGTCCCTGGGAATGTATCTCCTTTATACTGAGTCATTTTTTTTCTTTCTTTTTGTTTTGTTTTGTTCATTTGTTTTTGTTTTTAATGGAGGTACTGGAAATTGAACCCGGGTTCAGTCTCCAGGACCTCGTGCATGCTAAACATGTGCTCTGCCACTGAGCTGTCCCCCCAGACTCATTTATTTTTTAAATATTTTAATTCCCACAAAATGGAGCATTCTCTGTTTCCAGTTGTACAACAGAAGTTACCTAGGATAAGGTCTCTCTCTGTGCTCTTGATTAATGCTAGGCAAAGCTACAAAACCATTTAAGTTTCCTTCTCATCCCTAAGTCTTTTCTTAAACTTTATTGCTCAGAATGGAACTCCTTCCATTCGTGTCATAATTGCTCTACTTCTTTCTCTCTCTGCTTCTCCCCACTCTTAATAGAAGCAAGGCTCTAGTATCAGCCATTTGAACTTGTTAAGTCATTAATTGATTAAATCTATTATCTGGTGTTAGCTTAATCCATCTTTGTATTCTTGTAAGCCTTTTGACTTTTTTTTAAGGAAATAGAGTCCTTGTGGCATAGGGGAAAAATTCAGCATTCCACTTCGCAGCCAACTCAGCTGCAAATCCCCGCAGTAACACGTAGCTCTAAGACTGTGGCAAATTGCTTATTCTCTTTGAGCCATTCTTTCCTCATCTGTGAGATGGGATTACTAGTACCTTTCATGCCAAGGTTAGGCAAAAATTAGAAATACTGTATGTAAAATGTCTAATGTAAGTCCTGGCACAGAATGGGCACTCAGTAAATAAGGGTTTGTTGGTTTGGTTTAAGGAATTGGAGGTACAGAGAAATCATACTTGGTATCCCTTCCAGTACTATAAATATACTTGATTTAGTCTTTTTAGGGTGTCTTTATGGATGTTGAGGGGAAGTAGATAAGTGAGTCAGATTATCTGGGCTGATGGGCCTAGAGTGCTCCGTCCTTCATGCAGACACCCCCACGAACTCACTATTACCCTACCCAGTACTGGTCTTTTAGCAGGACTTCCCATTTGACCTACTTTGTACCATCTCCAAATTTAACCCAGTTTTATGCTATTATTCTTTGTTCTGACTCAAAGGCACGATTTTGTGTTTTCTGGCACATTTACTATTATATGTAATTCTGTGTTTTCTCTCCCTTTTATCTGGTACTTTGAAATGTATTTATTCCTTTACCTTCTCTATTGTCTCTCTAGTTGACTGTATCTGATAAATATGTGTATCACTGAAACACCTTTTTATTAATAGAAGTAACATACAGTTAGAATCCTATTTGAATTAGTTTTATATGTTCATTTGCTTCTGAGTTTTATTTTAATTTCATTAAAATGTGGAGATGCTTGAGTTTAGAGAGGAACATTAAATTATAACATTGCTTTTCCCAAAGTGAGTTATATTATAAATATATCATGAAAACCTTTTGGTTGTGTTACAAGCTCTTAGGCTTGCCATATAAGGGCTCCAGTGTAAATAATCCTCACCTTTAGCATCACCTTCCTGAACTGAAATTTGTCCCCTTAGCTAAAGGAGTGTGAAATATGTGACTTATATTTCATGCATGTATCCCTTTCCTCTCTGTACCACTGCTGCTAGTCAAGATGCCTATGTATTCTTTTCATATGTCACTTCTCATTCCATTTCCTACTCAGCATGATAGGGAAAAATTTTAATTTCTTAGATGTATCTCTGTCATACAAGAAATACCAATAACTTTAAATTCATTTGACAGAACTTAAGCTAGTGATCCCATTTTTTTTAAATATCATGTTCATATTTTTACCAAAATCTGATTTACACTTTGCTTTGTAGGAACACAGCTGTTGAGCACATGCAAAAGAGAACTTGGTTTTCTGACACATTTGATTATATATTTACTAGTTGTGTGATATTAGTGTTTTTCTATATTGTTTCATTTTTGTGGTAACACAGGCTTTAGGATCCAGTCTGCTTTCTTTTTAATTCCTGTATATTCTCTACTGTGTTTTAGGTCATGGAGTGGTTCAGTATTTTAATGTAGCATCAGCTATTTATGCAAAATACAAGTTGCATGGATTTCAGTACCCTCCTGGGAATCGGATAGGTGTTTCCTTCATTGATGATGGGAGTAATGCAACAGAGTAAGTACCATTCCAGGAGCTGGTCTAAAGCCAAATTTTGGGTGTACATGGTATGACTTGGAGAGTAAAAATAGAAAGCAACTGCCCTCTCAGGTGAGGAAGTCACATAAAACAAGACTGTTTTACTGTTAGGAGACTGAATATTTCTGGTTTTCTGTAAATTACCAGTTCTTATCTCTAGTCTCCTTAGAAAAATGGCAACGCAGATGGTAGCTGCACAGCTTGCATCAATGGTGTGGAATAACCCAAGTCAGCAGCAATTTTTGGTAAGTAGGTAAAAATTTAACCTTCACACTACATCATTAGGGTATAAAATAAATGTGACCTTTGCTTATTACTGGCATAAGAAAATTTTCAGAACTATAGTCCACGGATGATACACATCTCTTTAGCTCTTGACTTAAAATCCCTAAAGTGTAGTTTTTCTTTTCGTCATTTTGTCCCTAACTCTTCAACAGCAATTTGGAGGAAGTTCTGGATCACAGCTGCCTCAAATCCAGACAGATGTGGTACTTCCATCATGCAAGAAAAAAGCCCCTCCTGACACTCCTGTGAAAGAAAGACTTTTTATCGTGTTTAATCCTCATCCTTTACCTTTAGATGTACTAGAGGATATATTCTGGTAAGATTTCAATTCCACAGAGTTACACTTTAAAATAATATAATTTATTTAAGCCAGTCATTTAAGCACTCTCACAGTCTTAAAACTTCCTGTGTCTCATGCAGAGATGATTTGTTCTATGGTTTAAAAAAGCCCTTATTTATATCACCTTTTAAAATACATGATAATTTCCTTCTCTTTTTTATTATTTACACATCCTAAGTCTCCACACAGAATTTCCTTTTATTTTGTTTTGCAAACTTAAAACACATAGTTTTGTTTTGAAAAGTTGCTTGCATAGAATGAACAAATCATTTGTTTCTTAATAGAAGATACATTTATATACACCTGTCCTCTAGAATTCTTTTCACATATCTTTTCCTTTGTAGTTGTAATTCAACTGAACAGTGTTAACTAAGCATCTTCTATTTTGTCAGCACTCTGTTGGACCCTAAAGAATTAAATAATTCATTGAGTAAACAATTACTTGATCGTAGGGAAGATCATACAAGAAGTGTTAAAAGGCAGAGGACTTTTGTTTTTAATATTACTTCTTTAACATTAATTTTTCCTTTTTGGTCTTTTTCCTATTTGCTTTACAGCAATGTTAGTGAATTAAAAAGATATAAAGCTTACTAAAGAGCATCACAAAATATCAGGGATGTGGTTCAAGTATTTTGACTTCTATTTAACTGATTTATTTAATTTTACTTCTTGAACCTCCCCTCTATGCCAGACAGTCACTGCTAAGTACCAGAGACAGTGTGTAAATAAAACATATTATGTGAACAAGACATAATTGTTCTTGTCCTTTTAGAACTAATCACACATAGGAGACAGACAAGTAAATAGGAAATTTAGTGAGATTGGTGTTGTGGAAAAGAATGTTCAGGCTTTGGAATAAATAGGGGCACCCACTTTAGAAACTCAGAGAAGACTTCTTGAAAGAAGCAAGGTCTAGTGGAGAGCTGAAGGATAAATTCATTTAGGCAGGGAAGAAAGCTGGGCATATGAAGTAATTGCTGCCAGAGAGAATGTGAAAGGAAGTCATTAGTAGAGGAGATTTGAGAGACTCAGGGAGGATGAAGCCTTAAGATGACAAGGACCCAGTCAAGAAAGGCCCACAAGCTATGTCAGGGAGTTTTTCCTTACCCTGTAGGCATGAGGAACTGCTGAAGGGACTTTTGGGGAGGAAATGATCATATCTGTTTTTTAGAAATTTCCCCCAGAAGACAGGGTAGATTGGAGAGGAATAAGTCCAGTGGGCAGGGAAACTAGTGAAGAAGGTATTAGAGTAATCTAAGAAAAAGATAATGATATTCTGAATGAAGAAGGAGACCTGAGTGCGAATGAAGAGAAATTGACTGATGGAGGAAGTGTTTAAGAAGGAAGATTGATTTGAATTAGAGATTGGATGTTGGGGAAGGAGTAAAAAAGGAGTCCAGAATGGACGTCAACTTCTAGACCTGAGCAGCTGTATTTATCAATTTCAGTTGATCTTTGTTTTACTTTGTTGCAGCCGTTTTGGTAACCTGATCGAAGTTTACCTTGTGTCAGGAAAAAATGTGGGGTATGCCAAGTATGCAGATAGAATAAGTGCTAATGATGCCATTACTACTTTACATGGAAAGATCCTGAATGGAGTCAGACTTAAAGTTATGCTGGCAGATTCCCCAAGAGAAGAATCTAACAAACGACAGAGAACTTACTGATTCTTGAGGTAAGCTCTTTTTAATCTGAATGAGGGGAATGTGTATAGAGTTCCTTTCTAAGGATTTAGAAGTTGTTGGTTAAAAGCACCGTGGCTTAAAAGTTTGCTGATAAATCCACAGCTCAGGAGTTAATTTTACAGTTTTTTCTTTTTTTAATGAAGGTACTGGGGATTGAACCCAGGACCTCATGCATGCTAAGCATGTGCTCTACCCCTGAGCAATACCCCTACCCTGCTACAATATATTTTTTACACTTGAACTTCTTAAACTTTAAAAAAAAAATGTTTTTGGAGTTTCCTGGGAGAATATCTCTTTCTATAAAATAAATTCAGATTTCAGTTTAGAAAATTAAGTGGTATTTTTGTATATGTATGGATGTCTTAGATATTAAGAATTAAACTTTTTACTATATAGTTACATAAACTTTAAAATTGAAGTATTTCTAAAGATTTTTAACTTGAAGGAGTAATGTCTTGAGTTATGAATTGAGATAATTTTTGACAGTCATTATAAGGAATGTTTTGACATAAACTAATGAAATGCCTAAAAAGCAGTATCAAAAACAATTGAGCCTTGAACAATGCAAGTTTGACCTGTGCAGGTCCACTTGTACATGGATCTTTTTCCAGTAAATACTACAGTACTATACCATCTGCTGTTGGCTGGGGTTGATTGAATCTGTGGATGTAGAAACCATGGAGGAGAACCCGTGTATATGGAGGGCCTATGATAAGTGATACACGGTGTGGGGGCTTGCCACCCTCCCAGCCCCTACATTGTTTGAGGGCCAATTATAATACATCTTTTTAGACCTTTTAACCTAAATATTGCTGTTTTTATGCACTTTTATATTTGTGAGTTTGTCCATTAAAACTACATATTCAGAAAATATTCTATGTGCATATATATGTATTTTTAAAAATAACTTTGACAATTTACCAAAAACTTGTCTATTAAAAATAATGCTACATACAGCTATATGAATTCCTTTTGCTTTTAGTTTTAAAAAATTAAACTTAAATTTCCCTTTCTAGAACAGTTTATATCTCCATGGTTTGGGGCAATGTTATTTAAAATTAGAAATGTTCAACTCTTTCACTTTTTTATTCTGGAAATGAATTCTGAGTTTCAGGGGAAGTTCAGAGCTTCCCTGTTCTCACACACCAGCTTCCCAAGTCAACTGCTGGTCAAATAGTAGCACTTGCCAAGCACTTTAGATTCAGTTTGAAGTTACTGGCTTGACAGCAATTTTCTTTTCCCCAAGTTTTCTTTCTGACCAATTATGAGATCTAGCAAGTATCAGAATGAACTGTCTAAAGCTTTACTGCTGATGACCCTTCCTCTGATAGAGCAGGTCAAGTGATTAGTTCTTCCTTCCAGAAGGTAGCTGCCAATAGGAAGTGCCCATTATGAATAATCCCAATTTAGAAATGTTTTCTATGTCTTATTTAATTACAGAATACACTCCCATTACTCCGTTCAATGTAGAAATATTCAATTTGCCAGTAAAAAAAAAAAAGCAAGTCTTTCATATAACAAAGCAGTTTTTCGTGTTTACAAATAAAATGTTAAGAACTGAATTCTGTTTAGACAAGCTAGCTTCTAAAATAGCATGCAAAAATGTATTCATGCTTGTGAATATTTCAAAATATAAGTAATAATTACTTCTTACTCCTATTTAAAGAATCTTTGTCCTTAAAAAAAGATAATACTAACTTTTTATGCGAGAAAAATATATAAATTACTCCTGTGAATAAGCCTTTTTAAATGGTTATTTATACAGAATGGAATATTAAAGTCAGAAGATCTGGGTTGAAATTCCAGCTCTGACACTTAACTATGATTAGGCAGATCTCGTCACCTTTTGAGGCCAATTTTTTTTTTAATAAGGTTATTGAGAGAAAATGAGTCAGCAAAATTCCTTATAAAATAAAGCTGCTTTGCAAATGTGAACTAAAACTCATATTGCTGATTTCAGTGAAACCATTGAGATGTCATCTCATCCAAACAATCAGAAACTAAATTTAATGATATAAAACTACCTTGTGGCCAGCAGGTGTGTGAGAACAAAGCTTTATAATACCATGTTTCCCCCCATAGAAGTGATGTACGTTCTTCTAATTTTCTCCATTAGAGGAAGTGCATATTCTTCAGCATGACTGACTAGTCATGAAATAGAAATCTGTCCTTTTCTCTTTATTGAGCTGTTGTACATACCTAGGGCCAAGATAAAGTAGGGTTAGATTAGTTGAATATGGTAGGACAGGAAGAACTATATTAGTTTTGAGTGTCTTCTAGCAGCAGCATAGCTTTTTAAGTGTATTTTTGCTTTGATTCTGCATTTACCATGGACTTCATAATGAGAATCTCTTCCTTTATTAGCACATTAAATAAATATATTATTTTAAGGTTCAGTGAAGTATGTGAAAGATTCATAAATTTTACATGATTGTAGCCATTGAGGATTTTGGGGGTAGGTGAGGGGCACTTTTCTATTTGTTTCTTTAATTTCAAGAGAACACAAACACTGCTCATGAAGCCTAGTTCCTTTTGTCTCTGAGGAATAAGTCTAGGATTAACTGGGCTGTGCCAAAGAAGTAGGAGAAAAAGCTGGCCTAAGAATATCACTTTGAAAGTGGTTGAGTTCTATTTTGAGATGGGTCTGATGTGCAAAAATGTATTTCTCCTTCTATTTGAGGAAAATAGAAATTTTAGTATTTCAGAGCATCCTGATTTGTGTGTGTTTGTGTGTGTGTGTGTTTAATAGGTCCGTATCCTTTTTCTTAAATCACATAAAACAGTACAAATCTCACTTTTTTCACTTCCTGTGTTTTGCATCTTGACATACTGTTTTGAGGAAAATCCCTTTGAATTTTATCCTTGTTCCTCAATTATGGTTGAACAATGATGGTTAATTGAGTTTAGCCACCCAAGAGAACAAAATATTTCAGCATTCATACATGCTGTAGTCGGACTCATGGTTAAGAAGACAAATACAAACACCCACCCATCAGCCTGGTGTGTAGGGGTAAAACTCAAAACTGTAATCCTTACAGGCATGATTTTTGTATTAATTCACAGCATTTTGCTTCCAGAAATTCAGTACCTGCTTACATCATCCTTATGAGTAAGTTTGGTTTTGCTTATTTGGGGGCATCTAAAATTAAGTAAGCAGATAACACTGGGTATATTGAAATAAAGAAACAATTCCTAAGATTTTAGGAATATTAAATACAATAGCTATTTCCTTTCAGGTGATGATTTTCATACTTGTGTTGTGTTCTTTCTACAGAACAGAGACTAAATAATGACATAATCCTCAGCTGACTGACTGAAAATGTGACTGGACGCACTCCCTGTGGACAGTTGACAGCTTTTTTTTTTCATATACCTGATAGTCTCTGCACAGTATTGTTTTGTCTGGGGAGCAGGGATTGTTGACATGTATTTTTAAACCACACGTTAATGATAAAACTAATATAGTAGTTGTTTCTTAGAGCAATATGTTGTCATGTGTGGCAGAAATAAAGTTTTCTTTGCTTAACTAAATCATGCCTTATTTATGTGAAAGATGAGAATGATAAAACTTAATAGACAGTGTTTAGAATTTGAATGACATATTTTATTGATTTTGAGATGCACATTTTTTCACATTTTTACACTTTTGAAATTCGAAATATCTATATATCAATTGTGTGCCATGGTGTAATTGACAACCTTTTTTTTTCTTTCTTAGTGGAACATAAAATAAAAGTGCTTCTTTCAATCAGTTGCATCTTAGATTCAATAAAATATGACCATTGCTGAGTACTCAGTCTACTCACGTAGATTGGCTACTTACACTTACCTAAAGCAGGAGCCAAAAGACATATCATTAGAAATATTTTTATACTGTATTTTTATAGTTATACCAAAATTTGTTGGTAATTTTGTAAAGATCTTTTAAGATTATAGAGCAATGAAAATAAAGAAAATTTAAGTTATTCTCAGTAAGTTTAAATAAATATCAGTGTTTTTGGAGGGGTGGACATTTTCCCTCTACAAATACAAAACATAATGGCCACTCCAAAAATATGGCATGAAAGCAATTTTCAGAACAGGCTAAGAGGAAGAATAGTCATTTCAAAAAAGATTAAAAATTAGAAGCCTACTCTGCATTCTGAAAATCCAAGAAAAAAATTTTTCTTGTGGTGAATGACATGTATATCTAAAGGTATATCTAAGCTGAGAGTTTGGCACCTTAAAAAAAAAAGACATTATAAATGGTATGCAGCTGTTAAAACATCACTTAATTACCTCATTATGCCTCTCACATCTTGAGTTAAATTAAAAATAGGGAAAAGATTAAATTCAACTGAGCATAATAGCATATTTCATACTTGGACATCTCTCTGTTGGAAAATTAAACTCCTTTTTTTGAATCAGTAATTTTCGCAAGTTGAGATAAGAAAATTTCCTATCTTAATTCTCAGGCAAGACTTACTGAACAAGAATTGAACCGAGTATCTTTCTGTGAACCAAAGGGCATACTTTAAAAAGAAAGCAAATGGTGTCTTTAGAAATGAAAAACCTAAGTGAGGAGAGTTGAGAATTAATTACCAACAGATAGATTTATTCATCCCAAACTCATTTACTGCACACATAATTCCGTTTTCACAGATTGGAATTAAATTGTGCCCTGTAGGTTATCTGGCTCTACCCCTCAAGTAATGCTTGAATACTCCCCAAAATATTCCTGTCAGGTGGTTAATCTAAATAATATAAAAGTTAGGAGCTACCTACCTCCTATCCAAGTTCATTGCGTCTTTGGTTAATCCTCGTAATTGACATAAAATCTGATTTCCTTGTACTTTGACTTATTAGTCTTTAAGTTTTTCACTGGACCATATAGAAGAAGTTGACTCTTTCACATAGTAGCTCTTATATACCCTCCTGCCCTCCAAATTTTCTATGCAGATTAAATAATCCCACATTTTCTATTCTACATTTAAGGTCAGGTAGCCAGTTCCAGCAAACAGTCATGATTTCAGCTGGGTGCCTCATCCAGGTTTACTTCCTTCAGTCCTTCATATAAATTCTTTAAAAATATATATATATCATAGCTGTCTACCTGCAAAACACTTCTTTGCTTTTATACTTTTTTTGCTTTTCTTTTAGTGCAAACTTCTCTTGTGTTTCTCTCCCAATTGTGTGACTCAGTGAACACTTTGGCTTCAGTGTGTATTTAATCTTAATCCTCTCAATCATTTAGCCTTACTCCTACTTTTCCTGTCTTTTGCAGTTGATTCCTAAAACTTTATTTTTATTTCTTTGTTAATGGAGTTACTGCGGATTGAACCCAAGACGTATATGACAAACATGCCTTCTACCACTGAGCTATACCCCCATCCACTAAAAAGTCTTCACCCAAATGTTTACTACTCATATGCACTTTTGCTATAAGAACACAATATATAGATATTTTGATACTGTGTATACATCATTACTAAAATTGCCAACATAGTGGGGTTTTAATTTTAAAAAATGCTAATAAACAGTACAGTTAAACTTTTGTTTCAATTATGTGGTTCACATAACAAATAACATTTAAAATAAAGCATGATCAAACTTTCTTGTAAAATTATTGTCGGGTCTTAGACGATACATCGCAGGTGCTGAAAGCAGCTATCAGATTTGCTGCTTCTAGAGCATCGTGTCCCAAACTGTTCCTTGAAATAGTGTTGTTTTGAGAGAAATCAATAAATATTCTTTAGGAAAGAAATTTTCATGGTCAGACATGTTTAGGAAATGTTCAGTTATTAATTCACAGATTTTTTTTGCCAGTGAAACTTCCGGGGCCTTTAATATGCTAATATACACCATCCCTGGATCTCTGAAGGAGGATCATAGTTTGCACTGTGAAATAAGTGTGTTTTTAGAGGCATGCAACTAACAGGGCACAAGTATTACAAGTAGATTTTAAGAAAATTTCTGGAATGTATACTGTGTTTTATTCATATGGTATGGTGCGGTTTTATTTACAAGTTTATTTTTAAAATTTTTTTACCCTATCCCAAATCAAAAGTTAATGCAAAATACTAAAGAAATTATTACTCTAAAATTTTAGCTTTCTCTGAATTTTGTTCTCCACTTCCTCAATATTAATGAACTGACAGAAAAAAGAAATGAGACACTTTACCACTAGGTGGTGATAAACATTGCCACTCAAAAACAGCAGCATTTCAATGTTACCTAACGCACTGAGCCTGAAATGATAGAATTTGTATTGTCCAAAGCAGTGGCTCTTAAACACTGGTGTCTACAAGAATCACCTCAGATATTTGTTTAAAACGCAGGCACACAGATTCTGCAGGTTTGGGGTGGGTTTTTCACAAGCTCGCAAAGTGATTCTGATCCAGTAGTCACTGGCATTGACTTTGTAATATACTGGCCTAAAGAGATTCCATATTTTGGACCTTAGGTTGGACTGTTGTAAAATACGACATTGAGAAGTTTCCAAGTGTTTTTACCTTGGATATTTTTTAGAATTAAGCATCTGCTTTCCCTCAATTTAAGATCAGTACATATGAATTACAATAAAAAACTGAAAAACAGAAGCAGTCTCACAAATAGTAAACTGTCAGGCCAGCTTTTTCACATTGCAGATATTTTTTGATATTTGTAAAGAATGGTAATCATTTGCTTTATACCACTTAAAGCTTCGACTTAATTTTTAAATTTACATTTATTTTGAAGTGAATTATGTTCATAAGTTATCAGATTTTGGCTCTGAAGAAGTACATAAGTATATGTCGTTCTTTTTAAATGACAAAGGTACATGAAGGTGATTTTTATCAGTGTCTAAAAAACTGAAATAGAATAATCACAAGAGTATAGAAATACATGTATATTTATGTAAGTATTCTTGCCGTCTTAAAGTGAATCCTCTTACAAAGTGAATGCTTTTTTGGTATAACCAAAAAAAAAAAAATCTGTTGATTTGTAAGTGCAGTTTAACTGTCAGATTTCTTAAGGAATGCATAAAACTAACAATCAGAAAGGGCAAAAACAAATGAAATATTTATATAGCCTTTTCACCCAGCGATACAGCCACATGCAAGTTTTATTTCTTCCATATGTGGATAATAAGCTCTATTAAAAATCTTGGCCATTATTTTCACATATGATTTCACTGAAGAGAGAAAACATAAAGGTCATCCTTATTAAGTGAGAGTTCCATTTTAATATCTGAATTCTAATAAATGGATTGCATTATTTCCTTTTCTAGAAACTAACTCAAGATCCACGGATCCTGGGAACTGAAGGTACAGTATTGCTAGGGGATCAGACAGAAATAATTTAGTTAAAACATGAAATTGCAGTTCACTCATTACAATGACCATGCTTTAATTGTGTTTAATTAGAAAAGACTTGTCCTCAGGAGAATAGGCAGGTCCCACTGCAGTTTGAGAAAGTTACGAGGCCTTCTGAAAATCCATTTGAGTGGTTATCGTAGGAAGAGGGAGGCCCATGACTGTTGTATGTGAATTGCAGCCAATGTCTAGATGTCAGGGTCCATGTGAGCTGGCTAACATGCAAGCTGACCAAGACTACAGCCACTGTGGTGCCCTAGAGACTGCCTTTCTGACCACAGCGCTGCAGAATTGGTGGAAGGAAGGCCTCAGGAGACTGTTCTAGGGAAATTGTTTGTATTTGAGATGTAAAAATCAGGAATTATGTGAAAAGGCAAGTGCTATGTTCCACAGAAATTGGGAAGAATATTGAGCACAGTAGGATAACCAGAGTGCTTACAGGTACTCCTGTGAATCTACACTCTGAATTTTCCTCCCTCTCTCTCCATTTCTGGTTTTGTAGGTAAATGGTGTTACTACTGATTTTCTTGTTCATATACTATCATTTTCCAATGTTAGTAATACATAGGTCACAGCATTCATTAGCCAGAGTTCTTAGGATTTTGTTACTTCTGTTATTTTTATGGACTTTTTTTAATGGTAAAAGAAGAGATTTAAAGTCATCTAATTAAAAGTTATCTAATTTACTGGAAGATCTGATGTACAAAAAGACATAATTTTCCTTTCATCACAGACAGAGTCCATCTCTTGTATTGGTTTTGGGCCCTTAAAGTTAGTTTTTGTGGTCCTTTTATTATTGATCCATTGGCACAAAAAAACTTTCTTCCTGTTATTCGTTAATACATTAGTAACTTAAGAAACATAAGTATCAGTGTGACATTTGGGAGAAGGTGGAGAAGGAAATCACAATTTGCTACTTGTAAGACTGACTTTAGGAAGAATATAGTAGTTGTTGAGAGCACTGAGGCTGGCTGACCTGCTTTGGCAATGTCAAAATCAGACCAGCAATGGCAAAGGAAAAGACTACATGTGGAGAGAGAGCACCTATCTTTGCTTTGTCATCATGAGCTCCTTCAGGTTCATCTCCCACTAGTACCATCTTGGCTTTATCCCTTCACCAGAAGCTCCTAACAAGGGCTCATTTCCTACTACTTTTACCCCAAATCTGGGAATCACAGACACTGAGTGTAGTCCCGTCTTTCACCCAGCCCAGTTTTATTCCCCTGCAATGTCAAAATATTTCACACAAAAAATGGAAATGGATCTCCTTACATCATCCTGCAAGATTACCAGTGTGCCTGGAATACCCAGATTCTATCTGTTTAATAGCTTCCAGTTACCTGTAATATAAGAATGTATCATATTATTGATATTATTAGTCTTCAGTTCACCCAGTAGCATATTTCATAAATGATATCAACATCATCTTTTTTAACCTGTTTTCTCATCCAGAAAATAAAAGCTAATAAAGACTATATAAATAACACAAATGCTTGCAACCTTCTCCCAATTTTCTGCAGAAAATACCCATGAAAACATTCAAGTAAGAAGAAAAATTGGAATCATTCATAGAAACTTAGATAAGAATAGTGGAAACTAGAAAAAATTTTACTAAACAAAGCATAAGGCATAGATTATTTTTAAATCGCTGACTCATATTCCACATTGTTGTGTAAAGTAAAATGAGACCTTAGCTTCCTGTCATCCAACAGTACTTACTAACCTGTGTATAGAAGGCTGTTCTAATAATGTGAAACAGCTGTGGAAGTCCCATCAGAAAAGGCTTTCGTTGTGCATTTCTTAACTAGCAGCTCTGAATCTGCATTATCTTAGAACTTTTCCTTAACCAAGAAAACCACAACTGGCATTCACCTGGTGATGGGGAGGGTCATAAAAGGGATCCCACCTCTGACCAGAAGAGCAAAGCTAAATGACGGAGTCAGCTTAAGTGACCCAGAAAGATCTTTTAGCTTCTGCCCATTGGCAGATTTCATATACTTACAGCAGGATTTTTTTAAGGTATTCTTTCCAGTCACTATGCTAAGAACTTTGATCTTGTTGCAAGGAAATCCCTGACCCTCTCTGCCCTAATCCTACATCTGATGCATGTCCTTGGGTTTCCTGGAAGAATGAAATGGAGCTAACATTTCTGACCACGTGCTGGATATTACATCATTACTTGAGTGGTCTGGTTAAATCCATCCTCATTGAGAAATGAGTAAATGGGCAAGATGTTTGAACTGGCACTTCATAAAAGAAGACCAAGAAGGGATTTCAGTTTTTTGCTTTTGTTTTTCTGTTTTTTTTAGCAGATGAAGGGAAGGTTGTGTAAATTCCTAGGCTTTTCTAAAGAAACAGTAAAACATTCTCTTTTTTACTTTGACAATTAATGCAAGTTGAATAATTTTTTAAATCTATTAAATGTTCAGTAATATTAGTCATCAAGGAAATGCATTTTGAAACTACAGTAAGATACACTGATAAGAACAGCAAAAATTAAGATACTGACGATAGCAGATGTTGGTGAGAGTGTGGAGCAACAGAATCACTCATAAACTGCTGGTGGGAGTATAAATTGGTTCAGCCACTTTGGAAATATTTGATAAATGTCTGTTAACACTAAAACATATCTACCATCAACTCAGCAATTCCACTTCTAAGTGTATATCCAACAAAAATAAGAAAATGCGTGTACCAAAATAATATAACCATTATTGGTAATAGCCTCAAAGTAGAAACAACCATAGTGTCCATCAATAGAATGGATACAGTGAAATACCCTATAGCAAGGAAATGAGTTAACTCTTAAATACATGTAACAATTTCAATGAATATTATAATGTTGACAAACCAGCCAACAAAAGAAAATACTGTGATTCCCACTATGAAAGGGTTCAAAACCAAAACATGCCTTTAGGCAGAATTGAGCGAGGAGGTGTCAGAAGGGGGCAGAGGGGCTTAGGATGTACTGATAATCTTGTCTTTCTTGACCAGCATGGTGATAAGTTGGTGATAACTTTTTGAGTGGTAGTTTTTATGGTTTATGCATTTTTTTGTGTCTTGTATTTCATTTAAAGTTTTAGTTTCTTAATGCATTAAGCAATATCAACATGAGGCTGACGGGACAGACACTTCTGCAGGTGAGAGAAGAGCAATATCCTAAGGCATTTAGAAGGAGGGGCTTGCGTTATTCTTCCAGTGTGTCTAAAGCAAGAAATATTAGAAAATATCTGCTTTCACTCCTTCTCTGGTGCAATTGGGCATTATGATGATGAGGACATGAGAAGAGTAAAAGTAGGAAAAGAAAGCAAGAAGCTAAATTCTAAGTTCTGTCAAACAATAAATAGTCACAGAATTAAAGA
Organism: Camelus bactrianus; assembly: GCF_048773025.1. Classification (NCBI taxonomy): domain Eukaryota; kingdom Metazoa; phylum Chordata; class Mammalia; order Artiodactyla; family Camelidae; genus Camelus; species Camelus bactrianus. The sequence goes on from NC_133543.1 coordinate 58,081,819, forward strand.
AAATTGAACCCATAATGAAGAACGATGAATATCAAACTGCTTCAGAACCCTGTGGGTCCTCATGAGCCAGCAAAAGGAAGATAAGATGGAGGGGTTTCCCCCAAGTTGTTCATCAACCAGATCAGAACTGTTTTCGTCAATGTATGTATGTATTGTGCTTAATAAGCTTTCTTTGGATTCTGCAACTTAAATAAGTTACAGTAAACCCAGAGCACCCTCAGATGAATATAGTGAGAGAAAAGGTGGAGATTTAAAAGGTTCATCACTGAGATTCATCCTTAGAATAAGAGATGTTCCCAAAGAAGACAAAACAAGTTAACAATCAGTAGTTTTAATAGAAGAAACCTCAATTTTAAAAAAAAGGCTCGAGTCTGAAGATCCTCTTCTGCACATTAGATGCCGGCTGGAATGGAGCAGTGTCTGCAGAGTTGTGTAGTTCAGGATTCCTCTACTCATCCAGATGTGATGGTAACAGAAAAGGATTCTGTGATGTGGAACGTACTACTCATTTACCCTTTGTAGAAAAAAAAATTACTTGAATATATCAGTACACTACCAGAATGAATCAAAATTCAGAATAAAAGAATGAGAAAAGAAAGGCCAGTCGGTGAGTATTGAAATCAGTGCTGCATTACTGTTAGAATAACACAGGATAATTATTGCAAATGTAACACTTAAAGCAAGAGATTTATTAAATTACCTCAAAATCTTTAAGTGGGGTTTACCCCAGATTAAGTTAATGAAGGCCAAGAAGGGATGGCAGTTTCTTTTGGGGGGATAAAGTCAATAGTAAAATTCTTATCTTTTGTAATGAAAAAATTCGAACTTTCTGTTTTTTAATTTGAAAATTAAATGTAACTTCAAGTATCTTGTGAAATCTGTCAAGGTGGTTAACAATAAAATTAATAACAGAATGTCTCCTGTCCAAATCTTTGAAAAAGGTAAAAAAAATTGTATGTGTGACAAAAGTCAAAAGGAAAAGCAATTAAGATCAAAACTGTTTAGATTGTTTTAATTCTAAAAACAAAATGAAATAATTTGCTTCCTCCAAGAGACTTAGCTTTCACTCAAATTCTGTCATGCACACCTAACCCATAAAGTACCTCAGATTACAATTTACGGGAGAAATATAAGGCGGGATAACTGTATATTCACTATTAAATTACAGTCAGTAAGTAGTGAAGACCACAAACTGTAATGTTTATATGCAGGATAATATAGGGTTAAAATGTAGAAACACAAAGGCCTTTAAAAAGTGGTGTAGATATTGTCCTGAAGACCTTAGCACAATGATCTGTGAAGTATCGTTAACATGAATCAAATAGATGGGAGACATGTCCCTTAACAGTTGGGGTAGGGGGGAATAATGGAAAAGAGGATCTAACTTTTTCTCAAATGGGATAGTTTACAAATTGATCAGATAGTAACACTGAATAGCAAAGGCAGCACAGGGGGCCCAGAAAGATAACTTCTGCACATCACCTGATTTAGAATATTTACAGCAGGATTAAAAAACAAAACTACAGACAAATTGCAAAGAAATCTCTTACTCTTTTCTATCCTAAGCTAGATCCTTTGGGCTTCCTTGGATTTCCTGGAGGAATGAAATAGGCCAGCATTTGGTGCCCACCTGCTTGACACTACATCAGCAGCTGAGTGGAGTGTAAAAGCTGAAAGCCATCCTTGGAACCTGATAATTCCCCTGAAGTGCGTTTTAAAGGACAGAAGTTGTACAGGTCTTGTTCTTTGACCACAAGGTAATAAAACCAGAAAATAAAAAACACAATCATCTGGAAAATAACTTTAAAACCTTCTAAACAGCTATTTTGTCATGAAAAACGCGGTAAAATATAGTGAAAACAAAACAGCAAAAAAAAAAAAAAAGTAGAGGATGATGTGTTTAAAGTAATACTGAAAGGCAAATTGATAGCCATTGCATAGAAAGGGAAAATGAATGAATTAAACATGCAGCACTTCGGGAACAAAAGGAACATAGTAAAGATAAGATTAACATTACCCTGACATCAAAACTTAAAGGCAATTTAATATTAAAGCTATAGATTCTTAGTTCACCCAGGAATATGAATGCAAACCTCAAAATTTTAGAAGGTACAAATATGTCCGAAGAACAATTCACCATTGCCAAGTAGGGTTTATCCTTTGATGAAAAAGCAGTTCACATTAAGGAAAAAATTTATTATAGGACATGTCTTAGTAGGGCCATATATGCGATCTGTTTGACCAGTTAGTTGATCATTCTTGTGATCATACAGATGCCACAGACTTTCAGATTATGTATGGTTTACTTGAGTCGCTACCTGGAGTGGGTGGGATTTGCCTGATTTATTTAAAGGGATCACTACATGACTGCTATATAATGGGAAGGCACAGAATGGATACTGATGAAGCAATCAGAATGTCTAAAACTGCTTCTTAGAAAAAGCTAAATTTATTGAGCCCTTACTGTTTGCCAGGCTAATTGCTTTACACACATCTCAAAACCTATGAAGTAGATACTATTGTTCCTGTTTTAAAGAAAGGGAGCTGAAGTACATTCAAAGGGATGAAGTAACTTGCCCAAGATTACACAGCCAACAGATGGGGAAGCTGGGCTTCAAATAAAGGCAGAATTAATCAGAACCCACACTTGACCTCTACACTAAATATCAATGGCTGTAACAATTCAGAAACCACCACACACACAAATTGAATATTACACAGCAACAACAAATCCTTCCAAAACTATGTTGTGAAGAAAGCAAGAGAGTTAAAGATTACAGATGGCAGGATGAAGAGGATGACTCAGTAGTTTGGGGGTCAGAGCATTGGTTCCTTTTTCACCCTGGTTGTACAAGTTTATCTAACAAATATATTGAGCACTACTGAGTGCCAGGGAATGCAATGATGAGAAGAAGAAAAACTTTCTTGCCCTGATGTAGTGTAGTTTAATCATGATGTATTTTGAAGAAATGGTGTAGTGTGTTATGGGGTCAGCTGCCACTTGGGTAAGGCAGGCTGGTTCCTCCTAAACCTACCACTTTCAGAGGATTTGCCAGAATGAAAGAATTCACCTTTTTCTGTCCCCCTTCACTTGTCCACACTTAAGTCTCTTTTTTTTGTTTGTTTTACAAGGTCTTACTGTTTTGCTTTGGAGTTTTAAATTACAGTGTAGTGCACAAATCACAAATGTAAGATTCAATAAATTTTGACAAATGCATGCATTCTTATAACCCACTGTTAGAGACTGTTTCTGTGAGTTCCTTACAAGTCTCCATTTCTTGCAAACAGGCACTGTCTCTTTTCAGGAATGTTTATATAGAGAACAGTCTTGGAAGACAGAGTCTCCTTCTGGAGCAAGAGGCTGATTTGTTTACTGTCCAGTATAGTAAAGATAATGTCCCCTTCCAGGGCAAAGGACAGGCAGACTTACTGCCTTTTATAAAAGATTTAGGTTCCCTAAGCTTAAGGTTCCTCAGTTCTGTCACAGACTTAACTATGTGCACAGCATCCATCTGGACCTCTCAGTGTCACCCCCTGTAAGGCTTAGGAGGCAAGAACCAATGCAAACATGAAGCTCAGGCTGCTTATTGTGCTGTGGATAATGAAGTCCTTTACAAACGTTCACATGTTTAGTGATGTTTTCTCGTTTACTGTGTTAGGCTAACTTGTTATCTTGCAAGCAGGGTAAAAATCTCAGGCCCTTCGGAGTTCTTGACAGCCACACTCCTTCAAAATGCAGATCATTTCCCTTGGAGCAGCACATTCCCTCATGCCCCTTTCCAATCAGTCTCACAAGAGATGATCCTCTTTCTGATTGTTATCACAATATACAGTTTTGCCTTATCACATTCATGGAACATACCCACTTTTGTGCTTATCTGCTTCACTCAGCATAAAGTCTGTGAGATTCATCCATGCTTTGTGTATATCAGTGGTTCATTCCTTCTCATGGCCAAGTAACTTTCCATTATAAGACTAAACTTCAATTTATTTATCCATTCTCCTGTTGATGGGTATTTGAGTTGCTTTCAGTTTGGAGAATAAAGCTGCAATAAACATTCACATATTTAATAACATTTTCATGTATACAGGACACTGAGAATAAGTCATTGTAGAGACTCTGGATTCTACTATCTTCTTCTGAAGAATGTTTCTTTTTGTTATAGCAGGCACTGTTTTTATGTGGACTCAAGTTTCCAGCTCTGTCTTTTGCAGTGAGCAGCCGTTAAAGTTTCTGTCATCGCTTCCAGCCTTCCAGCTGTTGTCTTCCACCAGACCTGTTATGGTCTCTCCAACCCAAACGTAGCCAAAGGAGTCAGCCAAAAATTTGGGTGAGGTTTGTCAGAGATTTTGAGACTCTATTTTGTGACTCTGTCCTTTCTTGGGTATCCTCCCTCATTCAGAGTTACTTGGGCATCCTTAAACTCTGCCCATTGACCCTTCAAGCCAGTAAAACTGCACTTTTCTGAGTATTAGCATTCCTGCACTTGGGAGGACCTGATAGTGCCCGCAGGCAGAAAGCTTTATAAACGAATCTTACCTAATGTGATTTCCTCCTTTCAAAATGTTTACTCCCCTCAGTTTCTACCTGCTTTTGATCATTTTCCAGTGCCTTCAGATATAGTAATTCTTTCTGATTGTGTAGTCAAGAATGCCCATTAAATTTTTTATTTCAATGTGCAGTTTTTCTCATTTTTTTACTCTTTCTACCTGTTACTGAGTCATGCCTGATTTTGTTTCATAATGTTTTATTCTTTTTCAGACTGTATGTATCACTTCATCTCTTTGAGGATATGAAACATTTTTTTTCTTTCTTTAAATTGTCCTATTACTTCAGTTTAGTCTGGAGCAAATCATTGTTTTGATTATTGGTCTTGTGGCAGTGTTTCCTAATGGTAGATGTCTTCATGTACTTTGGGACGTTGATTTTCATGTCCATTTTGAGTGGGAAAGCTGCTTTTGTTACCCACGACTCACTATCTAAGGATTTTGCACTTGACCAACAAGTTCCCAGGTTCTCCAGTCTCAAACCAGATCTTACACTGACAATTTTGAGATTTCTCCCCTTGTTCATTTGTTATGGCCAACACAACCTCAAAATCTCAGTAGTACACAGCAATAGCATTGATTTTGCTCACGAGGCTATGGGACAGCTCTAGTTCAAACTGCAAGTCTATGATCAACTGGGGTAGTGCCAGGTGTGTTCATTGTTGAGCCCAGGCTGAGGAGGAAGCAGCTATCTAGGGGAAGCTCATCTCATAAAGGCAAGAGCACATTGTGCAAGCATTTCAAGCCCCTGCTTATGTAACATCTACAAATACCTCATTGGCTAAAGCAAGTCCCATAGTTGAGCCCCAAATCAAGGAACAGATAAGTATACTCTGCCTTTTGTGAGAGTAGCTTCAAAGTTGCAAGGCAATTTATATCTGTCTCACTGCAAAAACAGACTCATCCTTATCCCAAGACTCCCAACAGCATCTTCCAATCATGGCATCAGGATTAAAATCCAAAATCTCATGAGGTACATCAGACTTAAATGTGGTTCTCCTTGATCTGGAAACCTATGAAGTGTGTGTGTGTGTGTGTGTGTGTGTGTGTGTGTGTGTGTGTGCGTGCGTGCGTGTGTGTGTGTAGTCTCCCCCCACCCCACCCTTACCATAGAATGATGGAACAAGGTTAGGACAGTGACATTTAACTCTTCAATCAAAAAGGAGAGGATCAGAAGGCATTAGCATTCACTTGTTCTGAAATACCGTCGGGAAAATGTCCCACTACTCCAGGAGTAAGCAATTTTCCTTGATTAGACCCTAACTCTGCTCCCTGGAGTGGGTCTCCAGTCCATTGTTCTCCACTGCTCTTGGTTTCACCTTCCAAAGAGGGCATTGAAGAATATGCCTGTTCTCATACTAAGAAGCTTTCTCAACTACGTCCTGCCTGTAAAACCTTGTTGGCCCTGAGGTCTTTTTACATCTCAGTCTCTTTCCTGGCTGGTGATGTATTTGCCAATACAGCTCTCTCCAAAAACATACATTTTCTATGTATTGTTTTCAGTGAACTCTATTTGACAAACCATACCCACAATTCTTTTTGGGACATGCCTCTCATACTGCACTCTTTTATGATCTTCCACCCATTGGGCTTCTGAGGAACCCTGTCTTTAAATTTTATAGAAACCCATTTGTCCAGCTGAGAGGATCTTCCAGGCTTCACCTTCTCTCAGATGTCTTAGTAAAGGGAGTTACAGCAATGCCCTCAATTAAAATTTCCCCTAAGCTGAATCTGAGACTCTTACTGGCTGGAGATGTAGAGTTTTATTTTTCAAATAAGCAAGTACTAAGTTCTTTAAATCCCTCTAAATTCTTCGTGCAAGTTGGCAGGGTTTTTTTTTTTTTTTTTCCTGAATTTATCTCTTTATAGCACCTTATAAAATGGAACTAAAAGTAACTTGCTCATACTTTCAGCATAAGCCTAGAAACCATCCTATCTTTCATAGTACTACAGGCAGCAGTTTTACCAAATACAGGTTTCCATTTTTCCAGCTTCTATAACAGTTTTCTTGCCATCTACCACCTGTTCCCCAAGCTCATACCGTATGTTTTAGGTTCTTGTTACAGTAGCATCCCAGTATTAGGTTTCCCATATCAGCTAGCTATTGCTACATAACAAACAACCACAAGATCTCAGAGACATGTAACACTGTGACGTGCAATTCTCTCGTGGGTCTGCAGGTCAGCTAGAGGAGCTTCAGGCAGCAGTGACTGAAGCAGCTCTGCTCCACATCACAGGTCTGTGGGCAAGTAGAGCAGTTCTGCTCTGCAGATATCCATGCTGGAGCCCAGAATGTCGGGTAGCGGCTACCCTGGGGAAAACTTCTCTTTATTGACGGGACAGAAGTGCAAGAGGGTAAGCCCCATTAGAACATTAGACAAGCACATTTCAAGCCCCTGCTTTCATCACATCCACTAACATCCCACTGGCCAAACAAGTCCCACAACTTGAGCCCAAAGTCAAAGGGTGGAAAAGTATACCGTCTTTTGTGTAAAGAACTTCATTTAGAATGGTATAGGATATGGGTACAGGGAGGGGCCAGCAGTGTGTCACATCCTCCATGGTAGTATGTGGGATACTGGTTGCCAGGCTGCCCTTCTGTGCTCCTGCTTCCAGAAACATGCAGCTGTTATAAAGCCGTGGTGCCAAGCCATGGTCAATAGCTTTTTAAAGGTTCCTTGTGAGGGAATCCGGGTAAGTGAGGATCACCAGCCCAGCTCCTAGTTTTAGGCAGTGAACCTGTCCCTTGTCTCCATCTTCTCTAGGGCACTTTTATTTTCTATTCTCTAAAAGGATATAGACTCTCAATTGCTTCTACCTACTTCACCACCCAAGGGCCAGCAAGTCCATGACTCCACCTCCCACTTTCTTCATTGCATTTCTTTTTTGTTCCTGGCTCACAGAAATGTTTATCTTCTTGAACAAAGTTGTGTCTTTTTCTTTTCTAAACTGTGTATTTTTTTTTCTTTCACATGTTATGTACCAAAGCCAAAGATTTACAGCAGGAGGACACCTTGTACCCTGTACTTTAAACAGCACTGCCACCCAAAGTCCTGGAATCCTATGAGGAGGCTCTCTCTTATTTTCTACAGAGGTCTTTAAACATAAAATCTGTTTTAACATCTCTTAGCACTTAAGTATGCGAAATTTAGTCCATTATAAAAAAAAAATAACCATTTTCTTGAAAGATAGACATAAATATTCAAATTCAGTACATTAAAAAAAAAAGTTCAGGCAAATTATATAGAACAAAAATAGAAAATAGTTCTGTATTCTTGCCAGTAAATCTGATCACTAAAATAAACTCCTTTAAATGTGTATACTAAGTATTAATATATTTAACACAACCTAGCTATCTCATCCTCTTATCCAAACTTTTATTTCTTTTTTGACTTTTTATTATATAAAATTTATTTTGGAAAATTTCAAGTATATATATGCATAAGATAGTGTAATGACCTGTATGTACCCATGACTGAGTTTCATAATGATTAATCCGGATAAATCTTGTTTCATTTATAGCAAGAGTTAGGAAATGATGACCCACATACCAAATCCAGCCTTACTGGCTGTTTCTATAAGTAGTTTTATTAGAACACAGCAATGCTCTCCTATTTACATGTTGTCTATGCCTGCTTCCGTGCTATAACAGCAGAGATGAGTAGTTACAGCAGAGATTGTATGGCCAGAAAAGCCAGAAATATTTATTATCCAGCAACTTATAAAAAAAAAAAAGTTTGCTGATACCTGAACTACACTCTCATCTACTTCCCTCAGCAAAAATATATTTCACATTTTATTTTAAAATATTTCAGTATGTATTCTAAAATATAAGGACTCTGAAAAACAATACCACTGTTACACTAAAAAAATTAGCAGTAATTCATTAGTTTTATCTCGTCAACAAAATTCCCATTGAATAGCAAGTGGGAATTCTTTAATATTTCTTCTTCTTTGTAACTGACTCTTCAGGTCCACCTATAGTTTAACAACCCATTTTCTTACCTTTGAAAGAGCTACAGACTTTATTTTCATTAGTAGTTCATTCTCAGTAATTTTAATAGCTTAACAAACACTTTTTATGTAGATGACCCCAACGAATAAAATATTCTGAATTTAACAAAGCATGTGAGAAAGTTAACAAGCAGTAATAGCACACTCATCAGAGAGGTTTCAGCAAAATTACAATTTGAGGTATATTAAAGGTCCTGTGAAAAAATAGGGCATATAAAGGCAATCTCACATTTTTAAAAGGCTAATCATTTTTTGTCACACTGGTTTTTCTTGGGATCAAGGTGTTCACTTTTAGAAGTTGTAACCGGTAAGTGATTATTAGCATTTCTAAGTAACATTTTATATTAAAATAGCTCTTGACAACTTACATGACAGTTTTACCAGCACTATCTCATGTAATGTTTACAGCAATCTCATGACTTAGAGATTATTTTCATACTAAATGTTTCCATTAAGACACAAAACCCGTATCATCTGCTTGAAGTCCACCAGCCACACTGCTGAACTGGCAGCCACAGTCTTACTATAGAGCAGTTTTAAACAGGATTTATCACTTTTCACAGCATTGGCTATACAAGTGTACTATCCTATGCAAATTGTTAGCTACCTTACTTCCTAAATATGCTAAAGATACATTTCTATCCAATGTAATGAACTCTTATGAAGTCTTTGCCTTTGGAGCTTGGGACTTCAAGTGCAGAGAGTGTATCTTTCAAATTCAAAAAGCAAGAAATGATCCATTACATAGTTTTTATAAACTCCTCTTATAGCATTTCTTGTACATTCTTATGATGGGTTCAGAGCACTAAGGGAGATGTGGTCTTAAGAAGAGGCTCAGAAAAATGGCTGATTCCAGGGTTAGGACAGAGGAAATTCAAAGTAAACTTGGAATATCTTTTTGTGCTTAAAGTAAGAAAATGCCCTTCCTTCAAAATGATGAAGGGGGCCATGTCAAAAGGACACACAAATCAGCCTGAAGTGAATGCCACTAGATAAATCTGGAACAATTTGAGAATCAAAATAACTAATAATAGTAACAAGTTATAACCCACTGAATGAAGTATGAATCCATGAGTCCTACTGATACAAATAAATGAGTAAGTTGCAAGTTTGATGAGAATGAGATATCTACATAGCCTCCAAGTACCTACCTACAAAATACTTATGGATTAAAAAGGGAAATGGGGTTACTTTATGGTAGAGGATCCTACAAGAAATCATTTTAATCAAATGAACACCCCAGTAATGGAACAAATTGAAGATGTGGAACACCCCCTCCCCAAATAGGATGTAGTAAGAACAGTTCATCAGTTCTGTGAGATTCCTGCCAAAGGGGCATAATCTTATAAGGTGACATTAGACAGAGCTAAAATGGGAACATTCTAAAAATTCCTGACCTATAATCTTCAGAAGTGTCAACATCATGAAAGTCAAGTAAAGGCTAAGGATCTGTTCCAGACTGAAGACTTCTAAAGAGACATGGGACTAAATGCAGTACTTAATTCTGGACTAGATCCTTTTTCTCTAAACGACATCAGAATATTTGGCAAAACTTGAACAGAGTCTAAGGATTATTTGGTGGTGACATGTCATGTTAGTTTCCTGATCTTGGTTGGTTGTATTATGGTGAGGTAGGAGAATGTCCTTGTACTTAGGAAGTATGCACAAAACATTGGCAGGTAATGGGGCATTAAGTCAGACACTTATTCTCAAATTGTTCAAATAACAGAACTTCTTAATACTCTTTTTTCAAGCTTTCTGTATGTTTGACATTGATTCAAAATGAAAAGTTTTTTTTCAAAAATGCAAAACTATTTGCACATTAAGTTACAGCAGATTCTCACAGGTATCTTCATTCTTTTTTTTACAAGGATTTCTTGCCAGGCTTTCTACATGACAAAAACTAGTATGGAAGGCAGTTCATCTGTAAAAGCTTTGATAATGTCACATTCATTTTTCTGTTGGGAAGGGGTGAACAATTGAAAGACAAAAACAATGTTTATCTATTCAACAAAGGTTTTTTGAGTGACTATACATATCAAGCTCTGTAGTAGGTAATAATTTCCTCTCTATGGTGGGAACTATGATACACTACCCAGATCCCCCTTCAGGGGGATTCAGGACTGAAGGCCTTATTCCCAAAGCTTCTATGAGTGTTGTGGACAAGACAGTCCTCAGCTGTCAGCCCTCCTTCAGGGATTGCCTCAGCTGAAGAGCGTTTCCTTGCCTAAGGTCACACGCCCATCCCAGGGAGCTCTGCATCCAATCACTGTCCATGTGGGAGTATAAAGATCTGGCCCTCTAGTGCCAATTTGAGCATCTCCAAAGGGTCACCTTATCTTCAGAGGGCTCCAAAGGGCTAAGGCTTTCATTGAGAACCCATCACAGCTCAACTTCTCCCTCTGCCAGTCCTTTTCCTTTCTCTTGCCTTCCCTTAAGTCGGTGATGATCCCTGGAATGCTCGTCATAGACCTCCTGCCTGCTAATATTCTACTCAGAGTCTGCTTCTCAGGGAAGCCAACCTGTGCCATCCTCTCTTGACGATTTCTCTGTGGAACCAAGAAGGATCATTACCTCTAAATTTTTTAACTATTAAAGCTATAATTTATAACATTTAAAATTAAACCACTTGTTCTCTCACCTTATCCACTTTCTGTTTCTTGATCAGCTAGCAGGAAATGGGAAGGTATAGAGACTAAAAATGGGAACAGAACATAGGCAAGAGCCACAGTCTGCATTGAGGAGGCAAGACAGAGATGGAGGCCAAGTTTGCTTTTGCCTCCATTTCCCTTTTCTTTGCTGTTTTCTTTCCCTTTCAACCCTGGCCTCCCAGTGATCTGTGTCCAGTATATTCATATCACATGGCTCCTCCTTTCTCCAAAGAGTAATTAATTCTCACTGAGATGTTGGGACTCAATGTATGATGCTTCTTAAAGAGTTTGCAGTAGAAAGAATGTATTTTGAGGCTTACTATGGCTTAGAGCACTTCCCAAAGAATAGCGGAAAGAAGGTAACTAATCTGTTGGCATTAGTAAGATGGATGTCTTTGGTACCCTACTGAATCATCCACACAGTCAATCCTCTTCACCATTTACACTTCGATTGAAATTCTCTTATAATAAGTCCTTGGGAAGTATCTTGGGAAAACTACTACTTGGGACCTCTCCAATTTGAAAAATTGCTATAAATTCTTTACCACAAGCACTGGCAGATTAAATCATTTTTTGCAGAAACAGTGAAGTTTAACTCTTAGAGACATAAATTAGCTTGATTTCATTTGTTAACATCTATTTTTGATAGACCATGGGCAATACAAGTCAATCTTTAGGTTAAGAAAACAGTAATCCATCCTTAGGGCTGTGAGATTTAAAATTCTGCCAAAATAGGACATTTTGGATTTCTCTAAATATTTTTTAAACTATTCAAGTTATATAAATATGATATGCCTTTTTACCAAATACCCTTACTTTCATTTTTTCTTTATTGAGACAAAATATCATTTGAATGTTGCAACTTAATACTTCAAGGTCTTGTCTAAATGGAGACGTTAAGCTTGTTTGTTTGTATTTGTCCCCAGTTATCTCTTTTCTGTTTTTAAAAAAACTGGTACTTTATTGGTCATTTTTCAGTCCTTCAGTTTGTGCCCTTGTTTTTTTAACAAGATTTGAAAGTGATAGCTTATGGTTCCATCATGATAAGTAATGTCCTATGTGTTTTTGATTATCAGGATATGAGTTTTGTCAAATCACAGACCTCAGAAATCAGTGGTGTAAAACTTTGTTTTAGTTTAAAATATAAATTAGCCTCAGCTTTTTCATTTTAAAGGTTATCTCCATGGCTCTATTTAAGAGCTGAGGTTATTTGAGTCTTTCTCATTCTGTGAGATTTCAGATCTATTCGTATAGTCTCTGGTATCAGATTGATTTTTATATTCTAGGACAACTCTAAAGGAGCCAACTAAAGATTTACATAATTTTTTCTCCTCTGTTGATGATTTATGCATGTAGTGTTCTCATTAGTTTAAAGAAAAATGTCAAAGACCTTTCCCCAGAGTTTCCGTCTATTTGTGTAAGTAGAATCAGATGTACAGCACAAAATTCATCTGTAGTTTCTAGTTCTCATTATCCAAGTGAGTCATTTTTAAAACGTGGATTTTCAGGAGATTTCAGGAAAGTAAAACATGTGTCTGGACTGGAATTCAGGTGAGGATTAAGAAGGTTAGAAGAAAAAAGTGATTATGGAAAAAGGGTAGATATTATGGAAACATGGTGATTATTGCAATAGAGTAGAAAATAAAACAGTTTGCCTTCAGATAACTTTATAATCTTTTCATATTTCTATTCACTAGTAGAGAGCATGAAAGCCACATTTAAATATTAGTTTCCATTAACAGAAATGTCTGTTAAGTCACTTTGTTTTACTAGGTAATGAAGTGGCTTTGTTTTCTTTTATTTCTTTCACATAGTGGTATCTCATAAAGAAAACACCAGAGTAAAAGAATTTTTAAATTTTTTAACTTTTGAGTATATTGTAAAAAATTGCAAAATAAATTTTATTATTTTAAATCACTTTTTTCAATCCTACGCCATTCATCTGGGCCTGACTGACTTTGGAGGATCTATAAACATTTCACCTACTACACTATGCCAGAAATCATCCACGTTCCATTAGAAAAAAGTACAGGTAACACTTTAAGGCATGCTTTTTAGTCTTTTTTTCCTGGGCTAATGTATTTTTACACAAGGATATCATATCATACCACTTATACAATTGTAAAACTTACTGTTTAACCATATAGCATGAATGTTACCCCATGTTTTTTCTTATTCTTCTGCAACACAATTTTAAATTGCTACAAAGTATCCTATTTTAAATATGACTACAATTTATTTTAAATCATTTTTCTTTTGTTGGACTTTAAGTTGCCTTCAGTTTCTTATTAGTATGACACACACTGAGATCAACAATGAACAAGCTTGTAGCTAAACATTTGGGCTACAGGTATGTTTCCTTAAGATAAATTCTCAGATGTGGAATTGCTGGCTCAAAGAATGCACACGTTTTTCAGGCTTTTGATGTATACAACTAAACTGCCTTCCAGAAAGGTTGTGTTAAATGATACTCCAATGAGCAATGTATAAAGCTACTTGTTTCTATACCTTCCCCAACATTGAATTTCATAACTCTTTACAACCTTTGGTGAATGATGGAATGAAAGAAAAAACTAGAATCTCATTTTTCCTTACTAAAAATTACTTATCAATTTTCCTGATTATGCAAATCAATAATGTTTATTACAGAAAAATAATTTGTTATAAATGAAAAAAAGTCACCATAACACCAAGAGCAACAGATAACCAGCATTAACACATTCTTTGTATGTATAGACATTTTCTGGTATGGCTTTTACTTTTGACATCATTATGTTATGTAGATTTTAACTCATATTCTCTTCTAATGATTTTAAGAATTGCTTAATTTTTCAAATTCCTAGTTGTGTATTTTGAAATTCATATTTTAACCAGTTTTTAAGTGTACAGTTTAGCATTTTAAGTATATTCACATCATTGTGCATGCAATCTCCAAAACTTTTCCATCTTGCAAAACTGAAACTATAGGCATTAAGCAATTTCTCATTTTCCTCTTCCCCCAGCCCCTTGCAATCACATTCTACTTCGTGTTTCTATGAGTTTAGGTACCTCATATAAGTGGAATCATATAGTATTTGTACTTTCCTGACTGACTTATGCATAATGCCTTCAAGTTCATCCATATTTTAGTATGTGTCAGAATTTCCACCTATTTCAAGTCTGAATAATATTCCATTGTATGTATATAAACCACATTTTATTTGTCCATCTGTGAGTGGACAGTTGGGCTGCTTCTACCTTTGAGCTATTGTGAATAATGCTGCTATGAACATAGGTGTACAAATATGTGTTTATGTCCCTGCTTTCACTTCCTTTACATATATGTATAGAAGTGGAATTGATTAATCATATGGTAATTTTATTTTTAATTTTCTGGGGGAACTGCCATACTGTTTTCCATAGTGGCTGCACCATTTTACATTCCCATCATCAGTGCACAAGAGCTCCAATTTCTCCATATTCTTCCTAATACTTATTATTTTCTGTTTTGTTTGTTTTTTATGGTAGCCATCCTGATGAGTGTGAGGCGGTAAAGGTTTTTTCACTCTCTCTCTTCCTCTCTCCACATGTTGAATCTGTCTCTCTTTGATCATTAGCTTTATGATTTGGGGCCTACTAGCCACATAAGACTAGAAACATGGCCCCTGATGGATCTAATCTCATCCTCATAGCTTAGCAACCAAACAGAAATAGTGTTTCCTCTTAGCCCCAGTTTGGGAAATCTCAGGGAAGGGCACTGATTGCCATAGACTAAATCATACACTCATCCCCTGAACCAATCACAGTGGCCAAAGGTGTGTGATATGATTAACTCTTCTCGAGTCATATGCATATCCTTTTGGGAGGTGAGGGTTACTCTGTAACCAATGGCCCCTCCCATTCAGAGTATAGAGAGGATGAGCAACTCTCCCAAATGAGGGATGGCATGAGTAGGACAAATATGGCCATTTGGGGAATCACTGTGAGCTGGGTAGCCAACCCAATGTGTGTCTACTATACAAAGAAGCCTTAATAGTTGTGTCTACTACACATTTGAAACCTTGATAAGTAGAGTTTGAATTCTTCATTCCCTGCTGTCTTATTTTTCTCCTCTTTTCCAAGAGATATGAAAGAAAAGCAGATTACTCTGATGTATGATGTCCTTCATTCCAAGCTGCCTGTCTTCTTTCAGGTCCATTGTCTAAAGACAAGACCTAGTATTTGATGAGAGGTGTACTCTATTTTAAGAGAGTTTTAAACTAGGAATTGTGTATTCACCTGCAGCATTTCAAAATTCATGTTTATATTCTTGTTCATGTATTTTTCAATTCTATCATCTCTGAGAAGGTCAAATATTACATACCATCTGTTTCTGTGAACAAAAAGTGCATTTTCTGATGAATAGAGCTTTTTGTAACTAAGAAAATAAGACTCTATGTTTTTTAAATATCATGACTTAAAACCCCCATGGTAGGAAGCCAAATTATATAATTTACTGTTAAATAGAAGTTCATCTATTGCTATTGCTATATAGAAGTTATATTTACATTTAATGCATTAATATATTTTACTTTCTTTAAAAAGAGTGAAACCAAGTTTGACTTTATGACAAGGAAATTTCTATTATCTTGTTAACCACTGTCATAATTTTTAAAATAATTTGATGTTACTCTTCTATGTATCAGAAATAAACTTCTTTAAAATTCTGTTTTTAAAAATATGTAACATTATTTAACCCCTGATTCTGAGAGCCTAGACCTTCAAAGCCATAAAATAGTGATAATGATTAACCTAAGTTAACTTGTGGAAAAAGAGGTGCAGGAAAAAAATCTCCAGTGCCTCACAAAGTGCCCATTATGGAACAGGAGGATAAGCTCAGATTTTCTTGATGTCTCCATTCTGCTCTGGATCAGTTTGGTCGTAGTATTATTGGAAATTGGACCTCCTCTAAATAGTAAGCAAAATTAACATGAGATTTTAAATGAGCAATATATTAAACTATAGGACAATATAATAATCCTTTCCCAGATAAAGGAAAAATAACTAATTTAGGATGAGAAACAAACAATAGATTAATCAACATTAATTATTTAATTATAAATACATTGTAGACGATCATTGAAATAATCAATTTCGTAAGTGTCATGCTTTACTAAGATAGCATGTTAATTGCAGATCAGACCTCTGGTGAAACTGGGTTGAAGTATCTAAAATTATATGTAATAAAATAGTTGATTAGTGATAGGGCCAGCTTTGAGCACTTATTCTGTTATTGAAAACATGTTCCTATGATTTACACTTCTATATTTCAAAAACAAATTTAAGCTGCTAAAATAAATTGTTTCAGTAGCTATAACAGAGCAAGTGATGAAAATGAACGGAGAATGCTCCATTTGCACTTTTCTCTTTCAAACTGTCAGTTCCTCAAAGAACTGTGACTCTTGCATCATCTCAATATGTTCAGGACTAACACAGTACCTGGCTTATGAAAGCCTTCAGTAAATGTGTGTTGAAAGAAAGGAAGAATGAAAAGAACAACAGAAAAAGAAAAGGAGTGTAAAAGATGGGAAGAGAGGAAAGAAAGAAAAGTGGGGAAGGAAGGGAGGGAGGGAGGGGAGGTGGGAGGGAGGAAGAAAGGGAGAGTAGCAGGAAGATTTTAAACTTTATGTTTTCACTTTCATCGTGGGTCTAATATCACTTGATTAGAGAAGAGTGTTAGAGTCCCTCAGGCCCAGGGGCAGGGGAAAGGGGAATTCTAGGGGACCAGAGAGCAGAAGTCACCTAGATTCTGCTGCTGGCACCGCCTGTGCTCTGCGTAGCCACTGAAGACAACAGTGTAAGTAACTACTGACAGGACAATCTGAGGAATGGTAGTCTGTCCACAACTTGATCTTTCTTTAAAATGACTCCTTTATAGATTGGATCCTCAGCAATCTTCAAAGCCAGAAAGGTGAGAGAATGGAGGGTACTGTTCTCAGTTCCTCCCCCATATCATCTCCAAATCTAATCATCCATGATTGCATTTACTTTACAAATGCCTATCAAACCTTTTTCAGTTTTAATCTTGGATCTTTGATGTTGAAACAGGGCATATATCCTGAGAATTTTACTGAATCTCCACATTTATAAGTACTCCTCAATTATGTAGATTCCCCCATTACTTGAAAATTTAAATGCCCCTATTAGACTCTTAATAATAAATATAGGATTAAGGTTCATTTCTAACCTCTTAACATTAATGCTAATACTAGAATAAATTGCATTCTACATTCCATTCTGTCATTATTGTGATAACACTATGATGTACAACCTGGTGGGAATGCCATCCTTGCTAAGATGCACACAATGTTTTTTCATTAAGTTATCTGACTCATATCACACCTGTCTAAATAGCAAAAAATCAAAAAGTTTCCTAACACATTGTGTTGTAAAGGCTTGGGGAAACAAATACTCTCATCCTTTGTAAACATAAACTGGTACAAACACTTAAGAAGACAATTTGGCAGTATTGATCAGAATGTTAAAAGCATGCACCCCTAGGCCAGCAATTCCACTTATGGGAATTCATATTATAGATATACTTGCATATCTGTGAAATGATTTATGATTAGGATATAGATTATATTAGTCAAAAATATAAGCAAACTAAATATACAATGTTGTACGTCCAGTGTATCAACAAAGCTAAATTGGGGGTGGGGAGGGGAGAACTTTTAAGATTCTCATCCCAACTCCAGTAATACTTGCTAGAGACAAATGTCATAATGAAATCCATCAAAACGTGCTACCATGTTCTTCCCACACACAAATGATATCTGTCATCTTTCCACTGCTGTATTACTATAATTCAGTCAATTTGGTTGCGGATCATGAATGTTGTATTTTTTATCTAATTTAAACAGTTACTGAATTTTAATCTAGTGAAGAATAATCCATTCTGAGAAAGAAATTCCCAGTCATATCTCAGATAGCCAAAGTAACTTTGTTTCTTTTTTTCAGTCTTCTCCAAAGTATACTTCTAAAGGCAATAGTGATATTTTTATATTTGAAAGTCATGAGTATGTATTCAATTCAACACAATTATTGTTATTGCAAAAGTTTGGGATAAAAAGACAAGCGATAGTTAGGCTTAAAAAAATTCTTTTAAACTATCCAAGGAGAATGATCATAATTGAATTATATGAGTATCTTGTTAATTGGTAAGGCATTTGGGACCCAATAATCTACAACAAACCAAATGATGTATATTTAAAAAGTTATTGACCTCATACATAGATTACAGCATACAGATAAGCCAGCATTCTTTATATAACAACATGTACAAGAAGCTCTTAATACACATATGCCCAGATTAAAAAATGCCCCCTTTTTAGACAACTTATCTGGATCATTTTATGTGCCAAAAAAGAAAATAAAGAACAGGAGAGGGAAGGCAGGAAGATGTAAGGGGGAACAGCATATTATGATTATCAAGATTTGAGATACCGTTACTTCATTTTAAATACTGCTAGATAAAATAAAATACCTAGCACTATTACTATTTTTGCTAGCTTCTCATTAAACATCTTTGGTTAGTAACCATGACACTGTTTGTTATTGTTCCTTCTTATGACATGAGATTAGCAGCAGCTACTAATGTTAAGAACTAAAATATCGAATCCTTCTTTGGTTGAGAACATTTGTTTATTGCCTTCCCAGCATTCACTCCTCCTTCTCCCTTCAAACAGTGTTTAGATTTCCTTTTGGGAAAACTACCCCTTATTGTGTGAGTGGGATTTACCTCACTCCTGATCTCAGTTCTTTGGGCCCATTTGGCCCATGACAAGTAGTGTATCTCCATCACGTTGCCATTCTGATTGGTTTAGAGAGACTGATATACATGTTCATTGCTGTATACTAATTCTATAACTAACAACTTTATTGTATTCTCTTACTATTTGTAAGATTTCCTTGGATTTTCCAAATATACAATCATATCATCTGCAAATTATAGTAACTGTACTCCATTCATCTGTTTTTTTTTTTCCTAATTATATTAGCTAGTACCTTAGAGTGTTAAATAATTATTAGTGTTAACTTCTAGAACATCCTTGACTTATTCCTTTTTCTAGTGAATTGTACTCCTGAATGTTATAAAGGGCCCTACTTTTTTCATGTAATAGTTTTTGGCCTGACTCCAACCTTGTCTCGTATAAGATCACAATCTCTGCTTCCATTTTATTTGCATTTGCCTAATTTACTTTGGCCCATCTTTTTATTTTTACCCTTACTAAACTACTTTGTTCTAGGCATAGCTTTTGAATACAGCACTGAATTCACTTTGTGATATAAGCAAAACGTACTTTTTTAAAAAAAATAGGTGAGTTTAGCCCACTTATATTCATTCGATTGGACAGATATATTTGGCCTCAAATGTTTTCATATTATTTTTGTAATTGTTTTATATTTTAAAAAATATATCACTAGTTGTCCGTTTCCTTTGATTTTTTTCCCTTTATATAATGCCCCAGTCCTCTATTTTTCACATATTTCTACTATTTTCCTACCATAAGCATTGATTAAGTTAATACTTTCTCTTCCACCCCCTACTTCTTCTCTACCACATACTTTTTAAATTATATTTATTCACTGACTTTTAACTATTAAAGATTAGGAAATCAAAATATTTATGCACAATTTACTTTCTTTCCTCCTGCACCTTATAGCCCTTGTTAGTTTTTCATGTTTGCATTGTCAGGCATATAAGATTTACATTTTGTTCTGTTACCCTGATCCACATACTGTTTTGTTCTTAGATAAATATATTCATTGCTTCCTGCAAGTCCTCTGGAGCAGTTTCTCAGGTCACCTCTTGTTTAGTCTGTTTGTCATGTGATAGAATCATTAAGTAGATAGAGTTCAAGGGAACAATACGCATGCTCAAAACTTTGTTTTATGCTTTTACACTTGAGCAGCAATTAGATAGCATCTTTGACTCATGTCTTTTTTTTTTACTTAAAGATTTTCTAGCATTGTATGTTGCTATAAAGAAACCTGAAGACAGCCTTATTTTTTCCTTATTTCTTGAAATTCAGCAACTTTTAGTAGGCTACGTCTGTGTGAGTTTCTCCTTGTACATATTGGATCTTTTCAAGATGCAGTTTCAAGTATTCTTTTATCTGAGGAAAAATTTCCATAATTATATCTTTAAGTATTATTTTATTACTTTTGTTTGTTTTCCTCATACTTCAGTTATGCAATTTGCTGTCTTTTGCTTGCCTTTATATCTGTCATTACTTTCTAATCCTTTAAAATTTTTCTTCATTTCCATGTCATTTTGCTCACTTCCTCATTACCATCAAAACGTCCCTATCTGTATTTTCAGCAAGACCTATTTGCCCATGTATTCTTACCATTTTGCTTTCATGGGGGTTATTTTTTTTTCCTTCCACTCTTCCAAGTGCTCTATCAGTTCACATCTCATTTCTTCCTGTTGTGTTAACATCTGTTCCATGAGCTCTTCTGGCTCTGTTTTATGGTTTTTTCTCATAGAGGAGATTCATTCATTCTGTTCTTAAGAGTCATGGTAAAATGTCTGATCATAATTTTCAGCTGCTCTATGGAAACATTCTTCTGGTAAACGTACTTTATTAACCCTTTGTTTCTTCTTTTCTTTGTGTAGCATCTGTGTTTGGATCCTGTGCACATTTCTTTTTGAATACTTATCTCTTAAGCAGCTGAGTTTTTCCTGTACGACTATTTGCAACAGGTTCATGTGGTAGAAGGAGCAGAGTCAGTCACAGGCTAGCTGAAATGTTTTTACCTTGATTTTGTGTAATTTTGCTTAGCCTTTACTTCTCCTTCACCAATGGACACAAACAGTGGATTTTCACAATGCATTTTGAGACAGACTGCTTCCTGTAAATATAGCTTGTCTCTGTATTTCCTCATTTAGATCCTCTTCCCTTGCTACTCAGAACCAAACAGGTCCCAGATACTACCATGGCCAGCATGTGTACCTTGTCCCTACTGTTATAAGCAAGGGATTTCAACTTTGGAAATAAAGGTGTACTAGTCATCTTGAAGAGACATTCTCTGCTGTCTCTAACATTTACATCCACGGACCCTCTCTCCACTTTTACTAAGTGCATCCCTACATGATCTCCGCTGCTTTGAGTGAACTATTCCACTTGTTTTGTTCCTTAGTATAAAGGGAAATATGGCTTGTGAATTTTTTTCCTGTCTTCCTTCTTTTCTTTTTCCTTTTCCTCACTCCCTTCCTCCCTCCCTTCCTCTTTCTTTCTTTCTTTCTTTCTTTTTCTTTCTTTCTTTCTTTCTTTCTTTTTCTTTCTTTCTTTCTTTCTTTTTCTTTCTTTCTTTCTTCCTTTCTTTCTTTCTTTCTTTCTTTCTTTCTCTCTTTCTTTCTTTCTTTCTTTCTTTCTTTCTTTCTTTCTTTCTTTCTTTCTTTCTTTCTTTCTTTCTTTCTTTCATACTTCTTATTGCTTTTATATGATTTCCAGTGAGAGAAGAGAAAAACAACAACTTCACACTGACATCTTACATGTATTTTGAAGGGAAAAACATCAAGACTTGATGATTGATTACATATGACAAGTAAGGTTTCTGACTTGAGCAATTAGGTAGAATATGATATCATTCACCAAGATAGGAAACACTATAGGTTTGGTAGAACAAAAATCAATGAGTTCAGTCTTATACATATTAAGCTTGAAATACCTGTGAAACATTAAATGGAGATGTTTAGTAGGAAATTGGAAAACAGTGTCTACAATTCAGAGAATAGGTTTGGACTGGAGGGAATACCTAGAGAAAAGCATCCAGGGCCCTGGATGAAAGCTTAGAGAACCCCAACATTTAGAAATTGGTAGAAGGGGAACTGTGAAGAAATTGAGAGAGGTGAGTCAGAGATATAGAAGGAAAATCATGAGTGTGTGGTTGCCCAGAAATCAAGAGGGAAGATTGAATGTTTCAAGGAAGAAGTAGTGAACTTGTCAAGTGCATCTAAAAGGTCCTGTAACATGTTGATAGAAAGGTGTGCAATGGACTTCACCACATGGAGGTCATAAGAACAACCTATGATACTTCATCAGAGCAGTTCTGGTGGACTGCAGGGCTGAAGCCAGATTGACGAGTCCTGTGGAGTGAAGAGGAATTGAGAAGACGAAGAAATTTTGCCATGAAAGGGAACAGAGAAGTGTACAGTAGCTGGAGAGACTATGATAATCGCAAGGGAGGATTTTCAGAATGCACAACATCAGAACTTGTCTGTATATTGTTGGAAATGACCCCAGGGAACGGGAGTAGTTGGCAACTCAGGTGAAGGAGGTGATAATTCAAGGAGCAAAGTCCTTGAGGTGGCTAGAGCAGCTGGGATCCAGAACACATGTTGGGTCTTTGGCTCTAAGAGGGGGAACCTTACTTGTAGATGGGTGAAAATGGAAAGCGTGAAGCTCCTGTTTGATGGTATGTATTTCCTTAACTAAGATTGCAAGATTGTCAGCTGAGAGTTTTGAAGTAGCGTGAGGTAGCAGATTTGAGGATGGAAAAGAAAGCATGAAAGTATTTTTGAGAGGCAAAAAAAAGAAGGCTACCTGGAAGGTGGTATGATGGCTGTGTTGTAGAAAGAGCACTTTTAAGTACTAAGATTCCAAAGGTCGAGTGAAGCCAATGTGTCATTTTCTCTTTCAATGTTCAGCTGCTCAGAGGCAGGGCAAGAGAATGTGGGGTAGTTAGGTTCTTACAGGGCTGCAGTTTAGCCCATCAGAGAAAGCAGTACAGGAATCGAAGATACGTTATTGGAGAATTATAGTGGTGAACCCTGAAATTGAAACTGGACAGAAAGGGACACGAAAAGCAGAAGGACACTAGTGGATAGTAAGAAAATGGTGGGGTGGATGGAATCAGTAGCTCGCATGGTGTTGGCTTTGTTGTCAAGGCTTCCTTCCTGCGTTTAGGCACATTTTTTTTTTCTTCTCTTAATCAAACTCTGCTTAGCTTCCTTTGGCACCTAGACTGAAATAGACTGAAGTTTGTATTTCACTTCACCATAGGACTAAAATAGTTTTGCTACCTATGTTTGAGGGTGGAGGACTGAAGTCATATGAACATTCAAATTATGTTATGAAACATGCTAAATCATGGGATGAGGGTGGGGGAGGCTTCAAAATTAATTGTGTACGTGTATGTCTGTGTATAATTCTTGTTTTCATTATTTAAGAAAAGAAAAAATGTACTCCCCCACTTCTTACACTGAATCAAGTTCTGGGTCCTTCATCAAAAGGGGTCTACTTCTGGAGAAGATTTGTGCCTGACTGTCATCCTGCAGCAACAGGTTTATCAAATACACAGGAGCTAAATGGTTAACAGCAACCAAAATATGACTGGTGATAGCCAGTCCTCAAAAGAATCAATTTCCCAGACAGAAACCTTTAGGAGGATGAATGAATTAACCAAGTCATATATATCTGAACTATACAACATAGGGAATATTATATTTAAAGGTAATGTAAATTAAAATAAAATAATTAGAGCCAGGTAGTATTAGATGGGGATCTATCTACCTTCTAAGATTTCTTTATATTTTCTATTTGCTTTATTCACACCTTTAGTTTTCATTAAAAAACAATCTTCATCTGATTTTTTTTTTACAATCCTAGAATGCTCTCTGATATCACATATCATTTTTCACTACATACAATTTTACTGTGTAATTAAGCAAAATCATATGTAGCTAACTATAAAAGACATGTACTGGTGTTCTCCTATTGATTTAGAAGTCTTTCTCACTAAAGAACTGGCCAGATCTCTTTGTCAGATGTGGCTATTAAGACAATAACATCTCTTTTGGTCTAGTCTCAAGCTCTTTTCCCGATTCTGCAAATCCTCTCTTCTCTGTTCCACCTAAATTAATCTACATTGGGGCTCCACTTCATACATTAGGATATTTATTCTTACTCTCCGTTTATGCACCTTAAAATTCACATTAAGCATAGATTTTTTTTGCCATCCATTGATTGTTAAATAGGTGGTGCTTCCTTCCAAAATGTTCCAAAATGTCCTAAAACTTGTTACATAGGAAACAAAAAAGCTTTCTTTTCTAACTGTGAGGCCTGCAATTTTTAATCTTACTCCTGAAAGTTTCATGTTCTACTCAAGACTTTGAACACAAGAAAATTGTTTTAAATTCTGTTCTTTTTCAGTGGTAAGAATATCTTCTGGCTCACCATTGTCCTATAGAACTTGCTGTGATGATGGAGATGTTCAATTCTGCATGTCCAGTAGAGCAGCCACAAGCCACATGTGGCCATTAAGCATTAAAATGTGGCTGGTGCAACTGTGGAACCCAATTTTCAATTGTATTTAATTTTAATTACTATTGATGAAAATTTAAATAGCTACACGTGACTAGTGGCTATTGTATTGATAAGTGCAGTGCTAAATTGTATTTCATTTTAGAAGGCAATCCTGATTGGTCAGAAAAGAGAGGGTTATTACACTTTCTTCATAATTATATTAAATGTCTTCCCTGGCTGCAGCAATTCAGAGAATCTCCCTTTCTGCTATTTTAAGCCAGTGCTCATTTGGGCTACACTACCATTATGCTGATGCCTACACATTGTTCTGTAGTCAGTATAACCTCTTGGGGTCTGATAACGGATGAATTCATTGCCCTGTTATTGGGGAAGGCAGAAACATCTCTTCTGAGTTCTTCAGCTTTGAAGAGAGCAGAACACTGAAGTTTATTTATTTATAAATCAACAAAACCCTCACAATTAGTTTTTCAAGAGACATTTCTTTCCAACTGAAAACAGGCCTCTGTGAGGGGATCCAAAGCAATCTTTAGTATGCATCTGGGTATGTGATGCTTGTCTACAGGACAGAAAAATTGGATGATTAAATTATTCCGGGGGAGCTGGGAAGGTGAGATGGTAGGCAGAGGACACCTGGCCAAGAGAGAGGCAGGAAGCCCTTGGGGAAAGTTACCTGGAAAAGTACAACCTGTGATGTAAATGTAATGTAAATTAACTCAGAACCTGGAACCTTATCTTAGAATGGAGGCCATATTTAAGTTATTTGTATTTTTGTCTAGTTATTTTCATTTACTTTGCTCTTACTGTTTAGTGAAGATATTTTGGAAATGTCAGTGGTTGTCAGCTCTGCTAAATGGAACCAAAGAAAAGAACCGTGTTCAGGCTAGAATTCTGGGGAGTCGGGTGTGGATAGGTCAGGGGAATCTGAATGAGAACACCAAAGAGTGTCTCAGTGAGACACAAAAGCAGATGAACAGAAAAATTAGTGGAGTCGTTCATAAGAGTATTGATTGAGAAGGAAGTCTTATTTGAAATTCGTCCCTGGGCTATGAAGCAGCAGGATAGAAAGCACAGAGTGGGTTCCATTTTGCTGATTTTATTCCACAATTTGGAGGGGATACTTCACTTTTAATTTTTCTGCTCCTAAGGGGTTTGTACGCCTAAATAGTCTACTTTTCCACGTGGACTCATTCTGTGTTTGAGTGTACACGTTTGTGTGTGTTTTACAAAAGTCCAGAGAATGGAGATATTATCACTTGTAACAGTCACTCTCAGGCATTGGGATCTTTGCCAGTGATCAGCATTCTCCAATATCTGGATGCAGCAGGGCCCCATGATTCCTCCCACAACCTTACCAACAAGTGAATAGTACAATGAAAATAAGTCTTAATCATAACTCATGCAGATTCTCATCAGTAAGTACAATCCAATCTACCAAAAAGTCCAGCTGGCTCTACCTTTAAAGTGCATGTTAAGTTCAGCCATTTTCTTACCTTCTGGCCTGAGCCGGCTTTATCACTCACCTGAACAATGGCATAGCCTCCTCCCTGCTTCTACCCTCACCCTTCTAGAGCTGTTCTTGACACAGCAGCCAGAGTAGCTCTTTTAAAACAAGTAAAATCATTTCACTCCACTGCAGAGATCTGTAATCAGTGCCCATCTCACTCAGAATAAAACCAAAGTCCTCACAATGGCCTGCAGGCCCTACCTGGTCTTACCCCCCATTACCTCTCTCTCCTTACACTCCTTTCCATGCTTATTCTGTTCCAGGCAGTCTGGCCTCTTTGCCAGGCATGCTCACTCCCTAGGTTTTGCAGTGACCAGTCTCTCTGACTGAAATGGGAACCTCCCATTCCAGTACCTCTGCTTTGCTAACTTCCTCATCCCCTTCTCAGTGAGGCCCAGAATGACCACTTAACTAATATTGCAACTTGACTACTCACCTCCATCTGTCTTAGTGAGGTCAGCTTTTAAAATTTTCCATATAATTTATGACTTTCTAATACACTGTGTAACTTACTTTATCTGTTAGGTCTACTGTTAATTGTCTGCCTCCCCCTGCTGGAATGTAAACTCTATGAAGGCAGGCTTTATGTTTTGCTCACTCGTATCTCAAGCACCTAGAATAATGCCTAACACATAGCAGACACTCAAATATTTATTGGGTTAAATGAATGAAGCAAGTACCGTCTTGCAAAAACCACTCCTGCCCCTACAACCCATAACCTCAACAGAATCCCGATTCTCAAGGCTTGTAGGCTCCCTGATAAGCACTCTGAATGAAAGGGTCACTCTGAAGTGGAGATAACTATTCTATGGGCTAGATTAGCAAGTCATCTGAGCAGATCATGACAGTGTCGGGAATGAAGGATATGACATTAAATGGAGTTTGATATTACATAAGTTACAGGTGTACAATAGAGTGACTCATAGTTTTTAAAGGTTATGCTCCATTTGTTTCTCCAATACTCTGTCTTCCACACAGGAGTTCTTGATGGCAATATTCTTGGTAAGAAAAGTTTCAACAATATGTGTGATTTTTATAGAGCATTGTAGAAATTGGGGTGGGGGGAATGTATGCACATGTTCAAAAGCAGCATCACATCTGACAAACAAACAAGCTGCAGGTAAGTGTAGATCAAGGCCCCTCACCCTAGAAGCACTAGGTAACATTGCATCTTTCCTGCAAGAACTCATTGTTTCAAAGACTTTTGCCTTTTGATTTTCTCACTGTGTTCATTTGACATTATAAAAATGTTAAATTTGTAAAAAAGCAAAAATAAACAAGCAAAAAAATCCCCTACTCTGTAAAGAGTAAATGACAAAGAGAATGCTCATCTTTTTGCTCAACTTTATAACAAAATGAGAAACTCGGATAGGATGCTTCCATAGCTGGGGGAAGAAACTAGTCACAATTTTCTGACTGAGATTTGACTTATTGTTTTTCATTCAAGGAACCAAAAATGACATCTTAACAAAGGTAAAATAAGCCATTGTTCATTTTGATAATATGGAATGATTCATCAAAGTAGGTTAATTTAGTAATAATGAAAATATTTTCAAGGCTGAACACTCAATGAACAAATACTAAGCAAATTATGTCTATATCTGTTACTTGAATAGGACACAGGACAGGACCTCTTCAGCTTCTCTTGGCCTCACGTTTGTCCAGGTCTCTGAGCTGCTTGTCCTGCCTCCACTGCCCCTCAAGTGACTGACCCGGTGCAGGCCTCCTGGAGCAGATTAGCCACAAGTTTAAGCCCCTGGCCAACGGGGTTCAATCAAGGAAGCAGAACCACTCAGCGTGTGTTAAACAAGGGATTTATTAAAGAAATTTAGACTTCCACATTTGTGGGGGGAGCTGGGGAAGTAAGAGTCTGAGAAGGAGCTGATGAAAGATCAGAGACCAGCCCTGACACAGGCAAAGGAGTCTGAGCTTGCGAGGAAACCAGAAGTTGGGCACATCCAGCTGCTGTAGTGGGACCAAATAGAAGGCTGGGGTAGAAGTCTTCAGAAGGGGATGGGCTCTTTGTGACTACCACCTCTGTGAGCCTCCATGATGTCTGTTAGCCTGACAGTGGTCACAGTTATTCTGCCAAGGAGAACATAGGGAAGAGAAGAGTGAGAACAAACAAGAACTCTTGTATCCAGATACTTGTCTCTTGCCGCATCTAACCAGTGACAGTTTCAGAGTTTAATGGCTACTGTTTCACTTTCGTTAAAAGGACACTCAAATCTCAGGCAACTTCAGTTTTGTCCATCCAGACAAATACAGATTTGTAAGCTGATAGAAAAGGAGATTCTGGGAAACATAGTTTCCAGCATAACCAAGTTGCCTATAGAACAATCCTGCAGAAGTATCTTACGATGGCTGCAGAGCATGGGGTTTGTTTCTCTTTGCCAAAAAAAATCAGATGACTCAAACTGGAAGCTGGGAGAGCTAATTACCACTAGGGGAAATTTTGACCAATGAGATATAGGAGATGGGAGTCAGCTTCAGATAAATTTCTTCTTTGGTCCTTGCTTTAATAGACTGTTTCTGGGTATGTTTTCTGAGAGCCTGTCCATAGACACGTCACATGGCCAAGCAACTGGCTGTGTCTTCCCAGATTCATGAGGCATAGACCAGGTTGGTGACATATCACCAAGTATTTGCTGCCCATTCTTCCCTGTCACATGTCTCTTTTCATCACTCTGGATGCGCTGGGATTGCATCTTTCAGTGAAGCATTGGCATTTCAGCCTCCCTAAGAAATCCCAGCTAAAATCGTATGCATAGAAAAATTACAATGAAAATGAAGTGTGAGAGTTGTATGAAAAGAACTGATGGTGGGGGCTAGGATTCTTGTAAGGCTCAGTTGATTTCCATATGATGAAATTATAGCATTACTAGTGATAGTTTAAGAATATCAGTATCTTCCTTCACTGAAAAAATCCATAAACAAATCTTTCTGAGACAAATTAAAGCACTGGCTTAGGAAGCAGAGATCCTTTTAGCCAACATATGACTTGTAATCTAAACTCTGAGCAGGAAGACACTTAATAAAAACATTGCTTTCTGGCAACTTCTGAGCAATAACCCTGCCATTGCTAAAAAAGTAGTGAAAAGCCTGTTATTCATATTTACATATGTATGCCAGGCTTAGTTTTCAAAATATTGTGATACAGAGAGTGGAGAAACTACCTTGACATGCAGTGTCAGATCACTTTATTCCACCCATTTCTCCAAATGGATGGATGAAGTGCCATCACATCTTGTTTGATCATTTATCAGTGAGACAGGTAGGAGACTTTCCCCCCTGATGTTTAAAGCCTATTTTTAAAATGATAAAACACACAGAGATACTATGCAATAGAGTAAAAGCATGCTAGCAGTCTTAAGATTAAAACATGAGGTTTCAGTTGTGATAGCTCCTTTCCCCTCCCCAATAGTTTATGGTTCTCTGCTATTAGAAATTCAGTGAAAATTTTTGATAAGCAGCTGTTTGGGTTAAAGACTCTGTGTGTGCTCTCTTATCCCCTTGTATTTTCTCTTACGTGGAGTTTGGCTTTTTTTTTTTTTTTTTTTTTTTTTTTGCAGAGAGAGTAGTTTTAGTAGAGTTTCTGTAGATGGAGCCCAGGTGGAAGGAGTGGAAAGGTGGTGATGGTAAAGTGAAGGTCAGCACCCCAGTCTTTCCTTTGAAGAGACTTTCTTTACTGGGAAGGAGTTAATATGAAACTGTAATGTGTCGCAGGGTCTATTGTTTTATGACATGACGATATGAGAACATTGCTAGGCTGTAAGAAACGAATCCAAAAGGTGAGGTTGGAGATTCAAGAGAAATGGTGTGTGAGAATGAGGGCAAACAAATTGACTGTGTTTCATAGCAAATCAGGATTTTATCAGCACAGAAAACAGAGAAATGCCATCACAGTTGCCTTGGTGGGTAGCAGTATCTTCAATTTTGGAAGGCACCGCTCCCCCCATCCCCCATTCACCCATCTGGACCCCAAGGGAGCCCCCAAAGCACTGTTTCTGTAGTAGTTCCTGTTACAATCCTTGTTTTGTGGACTTTTTTTCTCATGAAGATGGTGATGACAAATATTTTGAGATACTCCTGACATTTCCTCAGTCATCCATTTACAGAGGAAACGTCTGTGCAGAATTACCCCATCCTTCCCAGCAAATTTGCCTTTAGATTAATCTTCCCTCGGGCATCGGTTGGTGGGGCGGAGGGGAATGGATTGTAGCGAGGTGTTTCTCTGGGCCTGGGAAGTTTCTGCTCCGGAGTGTCAGGGACGGTGGGGGAGCAGGCACACACAGTTTCGTTTGTTTAATGACTAGCCTGAATGCTGGCCTGAGACAGGGGCTGGGCAGCGCCTCTGGGAAGGTCTCCGGGCTGCGGTTCCCTTCTCAATCCGCTCTCCCTCGGTGCTCGGATAGGATGCGCTCCAGGCCTAGAGCGCGGGGACCATTTGGAGTCACCCCCTGCGAATCAGGGCTGGCTCACCTCCGCTGGCTGCAGCTAGGGCGGGCGGGCTCACTTCTACGGCTCTCAGGCCCGGGGATGCCCGGTCAAGGGCTCTATGGCTGTGATCTCTGGACAACCCCTGTAGGCGTTTCCACCGGGGCCGGGTCGGAGGTGAGCCCAGGCAGTGAGACCCCGCGCGTCGGAGGCTTGGCGTGCCCAACTCGCGGGTCTCCCCGCTGCGCCGGAAGGTGCCAGGTAGGGTGAGCGCGCAGCGGGAGCGCCCGCTGCCCGCGGCTCCACTCCAGCCGGGCCGGCTAGCGGGAGCCGGGGGGCGGGGAGCCCGGAGCGCCGCCCCGCCAGCGCGCCCCGCCCGTGGGAGAGGAGGGGCTGCGGCGAGGCGGACCACTGGAGGCGCAGCACCGCCGCCACCGCCGCTGTCCGTGCAGGAGACCGCGGCTCCACGCAGGCGGCGCCCGTGCCTCCGCTCCCCGGCCGGCCCGCGCGCCCGCCTGTCCGCCGGGGCTGTCTCCCGCCTCCCGCTGCTGCCGCCGCACGAGCCGCGACAACGCTGCTTGTCTTGCAGGTAGGTGTCCTGGCTGCGGAGGGGACCATTGGAGCGGGACTATAGTGCCCGCACCACGGCCCGGGGGTATTGTGAGCGGCCGGAGGGCCCAGGACCTTGAGGGATCCGCGGCCGAGCTACCGGGCTTTGGGTCCCTGAGGCATCGCAGCCCTCCGGGGGCTCCACTAGCCGAAGAGCCGGGGACGGTGGTGCCAGTCCCGCCCCGCGGCCGAGGTGGGAGGGGGCGTCTGGGTCACGGTCCCAGTTCGCCGCTCTCCCATCCCCCTCGTCGTGGGGAATTCCTGCTGCCGGCTCTCGCGCCTGCATCCCCCCTCACCGCCCCCTCGCCCCGGCTCCCCCAGGCTGCTGGGATGGAAGCTGGGGCAGGGAGAGGGACTGATGTAATTGTCGGCGGAGAACCGAACCCGCGCGCCCGCGCCCGCTCCAGCTAACGCCTACGCCGCACCTTTCGGGGAAGCCGGGGAGCTGAGAAGAGCGGCTGGGGAAGTTGTGCATTGGGTTTTATTGTGCGCGTGCACTGCGGACTGCCCTCACGGGGCACCCCTGCCCACCCGCTGCTGGCTCCCCTGCAGCCTTCTCTGCAGCCTTCGTCCACACCCCCGGCCAGGGCCGAGCCCGCCTTCCCTGGTTCAGACTGGGACAGGGTTTGCATTGCAGTCAAGACGTGCTTCCCCTGCATCGAGCCGGGAACTGCTCGAAAATCGTGTGGCCGGGGATGCTGGGGGAGGAGGGGATGGGAGACCTGAGGAGGAAGCCGGGGAGAAGTAATGACACCAGCACATTTTTTTCAAGCCACTGATGTATATAGACGCATCTGTATGACACCTATTAAGCTGTTTTTGAAAGTTATGACCAGATACTGATTTTGTGGCATATCTGTGATATACCTGAACGGTAGCTTAAACATAGAGAACTAAAGCTGGGGAAAGCATTACATAATGGACATGAAGCAAATGACATGAAACTAAGTGAAACCCACTGGGTTGCCGAATTCTTTCTTTCTCCCGGGTGCAACGTCCTATATGCTTTTTCTCTATAAGAATTTACGTTTTTAAATCGCTGGACTAGTTTTAGCCAATTGTGATTTTTTTTTCCAAAATGACAAAATAATTTTTCTTGACCATCTTGTCTTAAATTTAAAAATTGCATGCTAATGGATAGTTGTATATCACAGAGCTGATTCATACTTGTGGTCTTTTTCCAAAGGTAAACGTTTTAAATATTCTGTCTTAATATCATTAACTTTATTTTCCTCTTGGTTGTATTTTTCCCCCTGCCTCCTCCCCCTTTGTTTTTTGGAAGCATTTCTACAATTTAAGGTCTGGGGGCTCACAGTGTTGATACTCCTATCCAATGCTACAGCATTGCAGATACAAAGACTAATAATAAATGAAACAGAAGACCTCACAGTAACTCAGAGTGAGCAGAGTTCCCAAGGTCGAAGGAAGGCTGCAGTGTAACTGGGCTATTATCATCTACAGAAAATATGCATAGCCCTCTTTGGCTTAGAGGGCCCCAGTTGGTGGAATATTATTCCTACTATTTCTTTTAGCCCTGAATGTCATGTGCTTCCCCCTAAAAATAATTTTTTTCTCAAAGTAGAAACAAAATATTCTGAAATTATAATCTTTGCATTTTTTTAGAAAGCCTAAAAATCCTGGTCTTGCTCATATTTTCAGTTTTGATGTTGATAACTCAATTATCCATTCAGTGGATGGGTTTCTTCCCAGATATCTCAGTTTTAAGTTATGATGCTTTATCAGATGTCTTTTGGTTATGGTATAATGTGATTGTGCTGGACTTTTACAAGATTGCTTAATATAAGTTTTCTTGTCCTTAGATTGCCTGTACCTTATATTAGTTAACTTTATTCCAAGAGGAAAAGTAAAGTCCTTCTAGGATGAATTGTTTGTTGTTGAAGATCTGTAGCATCACTGCAGAAATAGAATTAGGTTAATGCATAAGTAGATAAAAGTTTTATGTGACTTATTCATGAAATTGTTGGACTAAGGAGATTTAAATTTTATTAAAATGCCTTGGCTAAGTAACATTCAGTAATCATTCAATGGATAATTACTTACTGAGCACCGGTCTGTTGAAGACAATGGTCTAGGCATGTGGGAAATACAAATAAGAATGAAAAGATGTCCCTGCCCTCAGGAGTTTGTGGTCTCATTTGGAAGGATAAGGCATGAATTCTCAAAAGAGGGACTTTTTTTTTTTTAACTGCAAAGGCTAAGTAATAATTATTAGTTTGTTTTTAGTTTGTTTTTAATTTTGAAAAAAGGTCTCATACTAACTGTTAGTGTCTGAGCCTTTTTTTTCCCACTCAACATTATGTCACTAAGATTCATAGGCTGTACATAGTTCATTGACTTACATTGCTGTGCAATATTCCATTATGTGTCTGTAACATGATATGTTTCCCTGCTTTCCTACCGATGGCCTTTTTTTTTTTTTAAATGATTGCAAGGAGTACTGCTTTGATCATTCATGTTTCCTGAGGCACATGGGCAAGTGTTTCTCTTGGGTAAATACCAAGGTATAGAATTGTTGATTGTGTAGAATGTGTGTATATTCAACTCATAGATATTGCCAAATTATTTTCCAAAATACAATACCGTTTCTGAAATTGTACTGATTTACACAAGCCAGTGAAACAAGCAAACACAAACCATCAAATACAAACATTTGTGTGTGTGTGTGTGTGTGTGTGTGTGTTGAATTGCCTTTCCTTGGCATAGTGATTTGGAGAACATCTTGCTGGTAGTTTCAAAAGCAGCCGAATGACAATGTGGCAAATCTTTAATACAAAAAGAAAAAAAGAGAAAAAAAACAGACGTCCCCAGGAAAAAAGCTTGTGCATACCAATAAAATCAGAAATTATCAAAATAGCTCATATGAGAATAAAGGACTCTATAAGCCTCTGTTATTCAGGGAGGATTATCCACATTCCTTGCTTCAGTTACACATTCCTTATATCCCCTAATTAGATATATGTTAAATGATTTGAAATCCAAAGTGTGCTTAGTAGCTTTGATCAAGAAAATGAACTAAAATTAATTTAGGGATAACTGACTTGATGTCCATCTCAGTTACTGAACTTGGTAGTCTGCCCTTTTAGTGTGGTTCTGAGTTTCCATGAGCTTTGAGGCAGTTCTGCATCCATCCACTGGATTGCCAACCCCATGGCTGATCACGTTCATAGAGAGGTGACCAGTGTCTGTGGTTCTCATGTGGAGGTGACATGGCACACATCAAGTGCCTTTCTTCTTCATTCAGCCAGCATTCATTGAACACATAGTATGTACCAGAAACCATATTAGGTGCTGGGTCATATGTTTGCCCTCAAGGGTCTACCCAAAACAGAATCTACCAAAAACAAATTACTGTTGAATATGTATGCATGTGTGTGGGGTGAATCTGGCTTTGGTTTTAGAATTTGCATGAAGTATCTATTTTTTCTTTTGTTCCCTAAAGTTTTTCCAGATTTATGTTTAGACTTCCTTCAGTTGAGAGTGCTTTGGGGGAAAAAATGTAGCCCTTGCAAAGAACAGTTACTTTAAATGTAGTTTTATGTTACTGGCTTTTTAAAAGCAGAAGGCTTTAGAAGGACTTAGTCATGGTTAGTCCTTTTGTCATGAAGACACTTAAGTGTTATCAAATAGGAGAAAGACAGAGGTCAGGGGAAGGATAGTTGGATGGGTGAATTCAGATTTTGGGGGAATGGAACATTACAGTGTTGAATGGAATTTCAGAGGAAAAGATAGAAAATAAACACAGATGAATGGTTATTAAGAGTTCCAACCTGGATATTACAGGGAACTGAGTGTGTGGAGTCATGAGGGTCTCAAGATGAAGTTTCTGGTGGGTTATATGAACCCATTTTCTTATAAGTTTATATTCACTTTCTTTGTGTATAGTATGAATGTAGTTTTTATATTAAAATGAATTAGAATGTAAATGTTAACTATCTGTAAAAGGATTATGTCAATGGGAGGGTGAATTACAGGAAGCAGAAATGTCCAAGGACTCTTTCTTACCGTGGTTTGGCTGATTACTTGAAAGTAAAAACTCTCCTGTGTGAGGGAATTCCATCTGATAGGGCCAGTGTCGTGGAACATCTATATAGTAAGCTGACAAAAGGCTGAGCTAGAAAGGAGGGCAACCCAAGTAGCCTGATATTCTGGACTGTCTAAGGGATAATTGGGTTAGAGAGAATAACTAACTATGTAACGAAAATCTTAAAATAAGTGTAAGTAAGTAGATAAATAAGCTTAAAAAATAAAAATATGTTTAAATAGGCAAAAAACATTCAAGTAAAATATTGGTGGATTATCATTTTATATATGTTACCAGTGCCATGGGACTGAGTACAAAGCTTTCATGATTAATACACAAAAATTATCTTCTTCTTTAGAGATGACGGATTATATGGTTTTCTGTTCGAGAAAACCTACAGGTCAGTTTGTAAACTATATGAAGAAAGGACCCAGACACTGGAAATTCTTATATTTGCTTGATGTGATGATGCTTGAGGTGTTAGAGCTGAAAGAGATTTGAAAAAACCTTTTATTCCAATTCTAACGTCTCCCATTTTCTAGGTGGGAAAACTGTGGGCCAGAGACTTGCCCAGTGAGGCACTAGCTCCAGTTAGCAGAGAATATGCCAAATAATTTACTTCTGTTGTTGGTGACAGGAAATAAAGTTCTTCCCCAAATGATGCGTAGGTGAATAAGAAAATGAACCAACAGCAACCTCTGCAGTGGGATTTTAAGCTACCTTCCTATCGTTCTCCTTGAGTGGTTGGTGTGGGAAGTGAAATCAAGCATATTTTTAAAAACTTTTCTTATATTTTTAGAGAAAAGGCCTTGTTTTTGAGGAGATGATTAGAGGAATAAACATTGCAAATATCACTGTTTAAATTTTTTTGGTGTTTGCTGTTTTGATACCCACAGCTTTGTCTTTTAACCCAATAAACAGCAACGGACAGAGAAAATTAAATTATCTTGTGCCTCTCTCTTTTCCTTTGTGATTGTCTTTCCCTAAGCTAATATGAGACAAAAACAAAGTGTAGAGGGAATTAAGTCAG
This sequence comes from Camelus bactrianus, assembly GCF_048773025.1. NCBI lineage: Eukaryota > Metazoa > Chordata > Mammalia > Artiodactyla > Camelidae > Camelus > Camelus bactrianus. The sequence continues at coordinate 58,117,946 of NC_133543.1, forward strand.
GAGTAGAATATCAACTTTTACTTTTTTATCTTGCATCTTATTGAGGCAATTCTCACTGTAGCTCTTGAGACCTATCCACCTTTGGAGAATGTAGAAGTCGAAGGGAGAACAACAGCCTTATATTTTTAGAATCTTTTTTTTTTTTTAAGTCAAACCGAAAATAAACCTGGCCTCAATTTCCAGCAATAGCTTTATTTCACACTTCCTAAACCAGTGCTTAAGTTTTGTCATACATTTGAAGAAGTTACCTTGATTTTTTTTTACACATAATAAAGTGTTGCTACAAGTAACATACTGTGACCAACTACTAAAGTTTGAACAATAAAGTATCTAAAAGAACATGAAAATTTTAAAAATTTTGTTATGTGTCGTTTCTGGAGATAAAGTGAAGAGTCTGATTTTATTTTAAATTAAGATGACATTTTTGCTTTCTGTTTTATCTGTAGCAGCTAGACAAGCTTTTGCATATTTGCACCCCATCAGGCAACAATCTGAACAGTTTTGGTTGTATCATTTCCCTAGAATAGAATAAGGAGCACAATTTGAGTGGCATGTTGATTATGAAAAGACATTAATGAAATTCTTTTTGATCTCAATGAACTAAAAATTGAAGCAAGAACTATAAAGAGAGTGTGCTTTCCATGGTAGGTCAAGCAAATATAGCACTCATGTGAAACTCTGTGAAGAAAGCAAGGGAGAAGGGAAGAGCAAAATCCACAAGAACTCAGGATAATGGAACGGGAAGGTCAGGGGAGGAAGTGGGTGGATATTATAACCCAGCTTGTCCTCCAATTTCACTTCAAAAAGTGCCAACAGAGGAAATAAAAGTGTGAATCTGAAGGCTTATGGAGATCAGATATTATAGAAGATTTCTTTATGTGTCTGTACACATAAAGAAAAAGCTTTTAAACATCTTGAAGAATACAGAAGGCATAAGATGAAAGATTGATAAATTAAACTTCAAGAAAAGATAGTATGTGTAACAGGCAGGAGATGAACCTCACCACACCAGGAAGAAACTACTTATGACATGTCGTAGACTAAGAGTAACTCCTTAATATCCAAAGAGCTCCTCTGTGTCAACAAGAAAAAATGACTGTAAATCTAATAGAAAAAGGGGCAAAGGAAAGGAACAAACAGTTCACAGAAAAGGAATCACTAGTGGCACTTAAATATAAAATTATACTCAATTCAAGATAAGACAAATGCAATTTTAAACTATTTAGCCTATTAAATTGGCAAAGATCTTAACATTTGTTAATTCCTTATGGTGGCAAGGCTTTGAGGAAACTGAGAGGCTCATACATTGTTGGTAGGGGTACACAATGGCACAGCATCTATGGCTAGCAATTTGGTACTATTGCCAGCCATAAAATTTAAAAATCCACCTACCTTCTCATCCCAGGAAATCTAAGAAATTTTTCTACAGATATACCTGTACATCGCAAAATGAATTTGCACCAAGACATTCACTGCAGCTTTGTCTGTAATGACAAGAGATTTAAAGAGAGCTAAATGCCCATTACTATGGGACTGGTTAAATAAGGAGCAGAAACAAAACCAGATAGCTGTTAAAAAGAATGAGATCGTTCTATATTTGCTGATGTGGAATGATCCTTGAGATGTAATAAGGTGCCGAGAAGTATATGGCCGTTGATGTTAAGTATAACTTTATAAGTATATTTTTATGCTTGTGATAGTAGAGACTGTCTCTTGAAGGTGACACAATAAATTGGTAATGGTGATTTCCTCTGGGGAAGAGAACTGGGTGGTTGGGGTGGGGATGGGAAGGACACTTATTTAGCACACTAATTAATATAGTGCACCTTTTACTGTGATTTGAACATATTATGTATTCAAACCAAGATAATTTTTAAATTTCTTGGGAATCACTCGTATTGCTAAAGTATGTTAAGTAGTTGTAACCAATAGCATTCCCTTGGAACTTTCGGTCTCATTCTGTGCTGATATAAGAACATGATCATTGTCATAAAGACTCACCCTCACTACTACCCTGACAGGCTGATGTTCAAAAGAGGAGGGAAACCGGAAGCGGTTGTCCCTTGGGACAGAGTTGGCACACCTGGGTTCTCTGCAGTTCCTTGCCCTTGCTACTGTGTCCCCAGCTAACTGGTCTTCCTGGGGAGGAGATCCAGGGGAGTTGATCAGGACCAAGGTGTACCCTGCTACAGGTGAGAGTTCAGGGAGAACAGACATTGAAGAAGGGGTGGCAGAAGCCCGAGACTGGGAGAGCACAGAAATGGAGATGTTGTTAATTGCCACTCCAACCCCATCAGATGCAGCTTCCAGTGGTAAAATAGAGAGAAATGTTATTTTATGGGCCACAATCTTGAGAGCCTGCTATCCCTGAAGTTTGGTATGGTGTCCAGGAATCTGTATTTTTTAAAAGTGTCCATTCTGGGAATTACTATCTCTTCCATCCTCCTTGTTTTATAGATAAGATGACCCCCTTCATCTCTTTAAAAAAAATTTTTTTTTGTTTTTGGTTTTTTGGAGGAAGGTAATTAGGGTTACTTATGTATTTTTAATTAATTTTTTTTTTTTTTTTATGTGGAGCTACTGAGGATTGAACCCAGGACCTTGTGCATGCTAAGCACACACTCTACCACTGAGCTATACCCTCCCCAACTCTTCATCTCTTGAAATCCATTCCATGGAGTATTTTTATAATTACTTCTGAAGCCATTTTTGGTATTCTACTCCTAAGCATATGCTTTCGTACAGTGATTGTTTCATCGTGCCTTTGCCCTCCTAGAGTCTGCAAAGGGGTACCTAATATTAAACTATAGAATAGTAAGAAGGACAAAGCCAAGGAAGCAACTGAATGGTTAGTGGGTCATAACTTTGGGAAGAGTAATTATATGTTGATATGACTTTAATAATCAATAATATGAATAATTATGGGTTATACTGAAGAAAAGGAAAAACTTGGTAACAATCAGAGGTATTGTGCTGCAAAATAATTTTCATAAAAAGAAATGAATAGTTTAATTACCATCATGAATACATATTTATTCAAAGTTAATAGACATAGCCCTTCATCTGGAATTGGTAATTTTAAATCAGAATGGCATTCACCAGTTATACAGAGGAAAGGTGTTATACCAGTCTCTTTTAATCTTGAGACATGAAGTCAGGATTAAGTATTTATCCTAATAAATGAATCCAGTAAATAATATGCATCCTTTTTCTCTGTGGAAGTTCTGATATTTTAGTAACTATGTTCTTTTCCAAATAAATTTATTCAGAAACTAAGAAGAATAGGCAGCAGCCTCGTAGTGGCACATCATGAGAAGCTTTTGATGTCAAAGTAGGGTGATTTGAAGAGCAAAGAATGATATAGGTGGATGGGGAGTGGTCAGAGAAGCTCTTTATCACAGAAGAGGAGGCACTGGAAGGCTTTGTAGGGGATGTGTGGCAGTATCTGGAAGACCCTTTCCTTAACTTTCCAGGACTGTTGAAATTTCAGGATGCATTGATTCTTACTCTGTGTATCTAGTGTATCTAATTCCTAATGGAGTTTTGTGCGCAGGTTTAATCTGACATGAATGAACATTTACGTTTCTTTAAGAGATTCAGCAGCATATGTTAAATACATTGTGCTACACTGCTTCTTCTTGCCACACATCTAACTTCCTTTTTTTTCTTTTTCCGATACATCCGTCTTTGCAAATAGCCTTCTGTCTTGCGGTGCTTTTTACCGCAATACACGCCTTTTGGAGGAGCAGTGTATTTTTGACAGGAAGAGCCCAGTAGCCCAGGGAGAGATCATGGATACCCAAGTTCTATTCCCAGTCTCTCCACTTGTTAAGCATCTGACCCTGGACCAGTAACCTCTGGGAGCCTCATCTGATAAATGAGGGCAAAACAGTCATTGTTGGTGTGATCACGTTTCCAATTAGTATGTGAAAACACTTAGAGAACTAGTAAGTCCTACGTAGATAGAAAGTACAATTATTAATCATTACCTTAAATTCACATTTACCTAGAATCCGAATAACCAAAATAACTACACTTTTCCTGTAGACTTCTCCACTGATGACTGATTTAATGCTTATCTGCCCTGTGGCACTGTAAATTCAGAAGTGACTTGGAAATAAGATACTAATTATGATTACATTTAGCAGGATTTTTTTTTTTAAGTGATCAGCAGTCTGGTTCTTTGAAAATTAGTTTATCACATGTACAAAGACTAAGTAGAAAAACCCAATTTCTGGCCAGTTTGGGGGAAAGCAGGCATCAGTCACTAAACTCAGCCCACCCCGGGAAGGGCCGCTTCCGTGGGTGCTGCCCTTCCCCCTGCGCGCTAGAGGCTTTTTGTCCCTTCCCAGCCGCCGTTGCGCGACCATCGCCTTTTCCACGCCCCGGACGCTCTCTTCTTTTCTGTCCTACCAGTCCTTAACTGGTTTTTTGTGAAACTCCTAGGCAGTCTCTATGCCCTGCAACTCCTCAGTTTCTTGTCCTGTTCCACTGTGCGACTTCCTTTGGTTGCCTCCTTGTATGTTTTGCCTTCCCAAGCAGGGTGGAGGTGGGCGGGCCCCTTTTTCAGGGCCGGGCCTCTTTACCACTCTTTTCTGTCTTTAAAGCTCCTGAGTGTCACTTGTTGGACGTTTGGTAGCTTCCCTTAGAGTGCACGTCCCTGCCCTGCGACCCTTCATTTTTCTGACATCATCATGCAAAGAGGTGTTCCCCACAACTGATACCCCTGTTAAACATGAACTCGCCCCCCGCCTTAATTTTAAACCTTTTTTTTTTTTTTTTTAAAAACAGGTATCTCTCTAGAATGTTTTATATACTTCACTTAAAAAAAAATTGCACGTAGAATCCCCAACAACAGAGCCCGCTAAAGTAAGTGACGCTGGTTAACTCTAAGACTGTCCATTATTGTTCACGCCTGTAATACAGAGGACTTCGGCTGTGGGACAGCACGAATTGCTCCTTTACCAAATAACCCTAGAATTCTTCTCCTTTTAGTTTTAAGTAACTTTTTTTTCCCTTGAAGATCTTTTGCTTTCTCCTTTCGTTAGCCGTCAGCCTTCTGACACATGTACGTGCTGTCCTTCCACAAGATGAGTCTTCTGACACTTAAGAATTACGGAGGTAATTCTTTTTCAGCCGCATCTTTGAAGTAGTAAGTAAGAAATGCTTCTTATTCCTCATTTTGCTGAAGCTAGTTTTCTTTGGCTCAGAGGTTCATTTTCTAGTTAGTGCAGGATAGTTAAGATGGTACGAAGTCACTCTCAGTGCTAGGTAAATCTGGTATTAGACTTTATTATTAGGTTATGGGAGGGTTTATAGTTGCTCTGAATATTGGCATTGAATTATTTTGACATTCTCTAATCCTATCGTCTTTTCTCAGGATCATTAATTTATTTGAGAAAATAATTCTTCAGCATCTACTGTGTGCCAGGCTTTGTGCTTTGAAGTCAGAACTGACATTCTAATGAAGGAAGACAGTCAGTAAAAAAAAAAGTACATTGCTATTTTAAATTCTGTTAAGAACTATGAGGACAATAAAGGTGACTGATGGGGCAAGAGCGGTCGGTGGTGGTATGTTTATTAGTTTCCTAGGGCTCCCATAACAAAGCATTATGTACTGGATGGCTTAAAACAGTAGAAATGCATTCTCTCAGCCCTGGAGACAAGAAGTCCAAAATCAAGATGGATCCTTCCTTGCCTCTTCAACCTGCTGACAGCCACAGGAATTCCTTGGCTTGTAGTTACACTTAAAGTTTTTAAGCATAACCAATCTCTGCCTCCTTCTTCACATGGCTTCCTACCCTGTGTCTCTGTCTCTGTGTGTGTCTCCTTCATATAAAGACATCAGTCATAATGGATTAAGGGCCAACCCTACACAGACTTCATCTTAACTACCTTACAACAACCCTATTTCCAATTAAGGCCATGTTCTTAGGTATTGGGGGTTAGGACTTCAGCATGTCTTTCTGGGAGACAGGATTCAGCCTGTAACAGTGGGCTTCTTTGGGTGGACTGACCAGGCAAGACCTTGCTAGGTGGAGACATTTGAGCTGAGCCTCAATGATAGCAAGGGTCATGCTGTGAAAAGGTCTGGGTGCAGATCCTTTCCTGGTACAGGGAACAGTAAGTGAAAGGACCAGGGGGATGAGCCTGTTGGAGTGGAGGATATACACATTAGGTTTTACATTCTTAAAAAGGGCAAAAAAAAAAAAAAAAAAGTCTGGTTTGGGCAGATTACTTTTAAGACAAAGGGATTTTTCTTTTGAGCACTCTTGAATGTTTTTACTTATGGTCAGGCAGAGACTAAAACAATTTTCTTTAAAAAATTAACTGCTGAGAAATCAGGCCTTTCAGCAGTAGCTAATCATGTATTAAGAATTTTGTTGATTAGAAATTTTTGCATTTTAATAGTAGAATTCTCCATCACTGTATTTGGGTTTATTAACCTAAAAGCTTTAAATAGAACAATATCTGAGAATTAAGCAGACTTTGTAATAGTAGAGATTATTTTCTAGTGGTAAGAAGTTAATTAAGGCTAAATATACCCTTTAAGAACCTGACATTATATATTAAATTGTCATTTTCAATAAGACTGTAACATTATTGTGGTTGTCCTGTGTGACACCTAGTGCTAAGTAGCATTTGTGTGATTTATGTTACATATTTATGAAAATTCTTAGTTTTTTAACTTAAAAATTGATACAGAATATAGAAAAATCTGTATGAAAATATAAATTTCCCAAGATAGTCAAGAAGTTTCCATATTAGATTGGTAATATCTTTAAGCATTTAGAAATAGGTTAAAGTAACTTAAAATATTGTAATATTTAATGCAAAATTGGCATTATGAAATAAGCATTAGTGCCTTGTATATGTGTACTTTTAGTCAGAACTTTGATGTAGTTAACACCGATATATTTATATACATTTATATATTTTCATATACAGAAAAATATATTACTTATGAATAACAAGTTTCTATAAAAAATTCTAAATGAGTTAAAAAATGCTTATGTAAAATTAGATTTTTATGGTGAATGACTAGATAAGGGTTAGGATTACAAGCCCAGACTGGGGCCAAGGCTGCCTGGGTTCAAATCCTGGCTTTGCTTTGTGCAGCTGTGTGACCCTGCATAAGTCAGTTAACCCTTCTCTGCCTTAGTTAACTCATTCTTAAAAAGAGAATAAAAATAGTACCTAAGCATTAGTACACAAAGCATTATTGCAAGGATACAGTGATTTAATGCATATGCATTTTCTAGAACAGGTACATAGTAAGTGCTGTGTAAACTCTAGCTGTTATCATTTTTAGCATGTTAATTGAAAATTAGATGTATTAATATTCATTAATTGGAAATCATTATGTAAAATGTAAATACAGTCAGTGTCTCTTATGCCTTCTTACAAATCAAAAGCTAATTTGAGACAGATGAGAAAATTGTCAACAGTGTTTGCAAGGCTCTGTTTTAATGTTAATAATCTATTAAAAGTATTTTATATGCTTACCCATTTAGTTACTTATAGCAATAACTATGTTCAAGAGATTTTGTTAGGTCTTAAGGGAGAAAGAAAGATGATTAAGCTGTTGATTCTGCTTTTAAGAACCTGCTTATCCAATAAGGGAGAGGAGACATAATTTAGTATTACATGAAGTGTAATGAGGTAAATGTCATACCAAGAATGTGATTCATGCTTTATCTCTGGAGGCTGGGAAGCATCTGAGGCGGTTTTGTGGGTACGAGGGGCAGGGATAAAAATGTAGGAACTGATGATATTTTTAATGGATAGGAAGTATAGGAGAAATCTGAGGTAGAGAAGGAACAGTTAGAAAAATAGGCAGAAGATTGAGAGTCTTGTCCCCAAGTCAAGAGAGGAAAGGATTTCTAAGAAGAGAAATGGGCTATTACAAATACTATAGAAAATTTAAGGAGAGTGAGAATTGAAGAAAGACCTTGAAAAGCATTCCCGCCTTATCTTCCTGGGGGCCAGAGAGACTTTGTTGGGAATTGATTACTTAATTCTAGTTGGGCTGTTAGGTCATTTTTTGACATTATAAATAACCTGATGAATGGCCTTGTGTAGAGATACCTGATTATTCCCTAGAATGGCTAGTTTTTTAAGGATTAAGAGATATGAACATTTTAAGGCCTTCATTACATATCCTCTAACAGTCTAGCCCTTCAGACGTATTTTTAAAAAACATTTTTCAATGAGGATTTATGAGAGGGCTTAGTAAAAAAAGTTGTCCAAGTGTTGTGAAAATGTAGACATAATAATAGCTGATACATAGGCATTTACTATGTGTCAAGCATTGTTTTAAGCACTTTATTTGAATTAACTCATTTAATACTCACAGTAATGCTATTGCTTAGTACTATCATTAGCTCTGTTTTAGAGGTGAGAAAACTGGGGCACAAAAGATTAAGTAATTTGCCCAAGTGATTTCCTTCACTGTAGTATTGGAATACTGTTGGGAGCTAAGTCTTGAGTCGTTGTGTTGAGTGTTCTGTGCTCTCCTGGCCTGTAGTGAATATTAACCGAATATCACCAGTAATGTTAGGGAATCATCATTATTATAGAATTAGTAGCATTAAAGATATGAAAACTAAAATGACTGTAGAGAATTTATTGGCTCTTAGATTTAATCCCGATTGGTGATTAGAAGAAACATAAACATAAAATCCAGTGTTCTAAATTCGAATGAAAGCTTCCATGTGTCAGGATACAAAGGCAGCATTTCAATTTTTGGCTTTACTGTGGTAATACCACTTTAGACAAATACAAATGAACATTCTTTTCCTCCCTCTCTGCTGTTCCCCCTAAATCCCATCCATTACCCCTTCCATACACTTAATATTTCTGTTCATTTGCTCCTGAGGATGCTTGCATATTTGCTGCTAAGTATTTTTCTGGGTCTTTAGAAGCCAGACTGATTAAACTACCTAGGTATTGAACTCCATCCTGTGGTTCCCTGGCTCACAGAGGTAATGAGTCTTCAACTTTTATCTGCCTTTGAGTGACTGCTCAGATGTCATGGGGTGCCTTAGGGGGACTGATAACTATTAAGGGTTGTTTTTTATTTTCACTTGTTAGATCCACAAACTAATGCTATTAAAGGTCTTTTCATAGAACTAGAAGGCTCTATCTATTCATCTTTTTAACTCCTACATCACATAGCCTTTTATATAGTGGGCATTCAGTAAGTTGTTGAATATGTAATTTTTGTTAATTGATTTGTATAAAATTACACTATACATTGTTTGCTATTAGAAATGCTAATTGTAGGTTTGTTTAGTTTGTATTTACACTCTAATCTTTAGACTTCAGGAAATACATATTTGGATAAAGCACTGCTGTACTTCTGTTCTTAAATGTCCATTATAGGGTAGCTAACTGACAATTATTTGTTTCTCTATGGAAGAAGTACTTTTAAAAATACCTTGAGAAGAAGGCTTAATTATTCTTTGTGAGCAGACCACATAATGTGAAATAACAAGGTTAAAGGATTACATTTTTCAAAGCCAAGAGTACAGTAAACAACTAAAATGCATTTCTTTAAGTTGAAGATACTAGAGCTTTTTAGTTGGTTAGTTTTGGTTTAAAACAGGCTATTTGACATGTCTCTCTGCAAAGCAATAACTTATGAGTTAAATGCAAGCAAGTTTCTGTTTCTTGAGACACTTTAAAAACTACTCACAAATCATGAGGTAACTTTCTTCATTTCTGTTTTGATGGCATAGGTATGATGACTGTACTTAAAACGGGAAATTAGTGATCTCTTTTTTAGGGTGGTGGTAGAATTTTGTCCTTGACAAATTAACTCATATGTCTACCCCAAGTTTTAGTTTAAATATGTGACTCAGATGATAATATTACATCTAAAAGTGCTTTGTGCCAGAATGTATTACTGTGTGTGGTGAGAGGAGGGTGTTACTTGATAATTTTATGTTTTTTTCTGTCATTCCTTAAAATTTTCTTTCTGAAATAGATGAATTTTCCAGAAAGCCTTTAGAGAAATACTTGAAGAATTGTTTGCTTTACAAATGTATGTTATTATTTTATTGAGAATTAAGATGAAAGTCATCTTTTCTGATTTTAAGATAGCTAAGAATCTTAAAACTCTGTCTAAAGAAAATATTGGTAGGCAGTGTTGGGATTTGGCCACTGATAGGCAGTTGATTTTCATAAAATCAGGATGATAGCTTGAAAAAGAATGGCCATTCTTCAAAATAATGATTCTTTTGGGATTGCTTTGAGAATATTTTGTGGCAAACAGATGCCAGAAGTGTCTGTCATTATATTTTCTTAGTTCAGTACTTAAGACTTAACTAATACATTAACCTTTCCAACATTACAAGAATCACAGAAGAAATCTTAGAAATCATCTGGTCTACCTCCCTCATTTTGAGAGAAGGAAACTGAGTTTCTGAGAGGTTGAATTCCATGACTTGCCTGGCTGCCAGGCTGTCCTGACCTGGCACACAGTACACCTTAGGGTTGATTTGCATGTATAGATGTAGAAAAAATACTACATTGTTCCACAGCTGGAAACTCAAGGCACAAGTGGGTACAACTTGAGGACTCATCTCTTTCCCGTCTTTCAGAGATCACTGTTTTTGTTGCCTGATAATATCTTGAAAACTGTTTCTTCATGTGTTTGTCCCCTTTTTGCTTGTTTCAGATAGGAAAGTAAATTCTGTCCTTGTTATTTTATCTTGACTAGAAGTGGAAGTTTTCTTGGGATCTGTTGAAAGTGAGGAGGCGGACAGAGGAGTGAAATAGAGAAATTGAGGAGTCATGGTAAAAGTTTACATAGTCAACATGTTGAATAGGAAGGCCTAGCTAAGGGGGAAAGACTTTCTCCAGCAGTGGTTAGAAGCAACTGAGTGAGTTGGCTAGTAGTTTTATTGATTTGTTGATTGATTGTTCTTTTTTTAGCTACTATTTATTTGTCTGTATTGTGTCTATTCTGTGCCAGGGGCTTGACATACATTATTTCTCACCCCCACAATAGGCCCAAAAGGTATTGTTATTGATAATCCTTCTCCACACCTCACCCCACCATCCTCTTAACCTTAGTCCCAGCCCTTCTCAATATCACAGATGAGGAAATAGGAATGTAAAGTGACTGCCAAATTCCTGCACCTTGTAAATTGTATAATCCTATTTCAAACCCAGTTTCTTGTAGCTTCAGAACCAATTGGTCCATACTGCTTTCTTCTTGCTAAGATTGAAATTTGTGTTGTGGGAGGAACTGGAGAGATGAGAGTGCTAGAAAGGAAGAGGTTGAAGGGACAGCTCATGATTAACTAGATCAGGAAATGAGGGAGTCAAAGATGAAGAGTGATGGATGGCAAGTAAAAAGTTTTGAAGGCCCTAAGTTCTCTATGGTGTTGACAATGGCTATAATGGTCTCAAAGAAACAAGGGAGCATGTGGTTGGCCCTGGATGATGACAGTGAAAGTGATGTGAGAGAAGGAAGTCCCCATAATTTTACCTGATCTTCTGATTAATCCTTGATGTCCAGTAACAGTTCTAAGTAGATTGTAGATCTGACATGTTCTAGAAAAAAAAATAAGCAAAGTTTTTTTTTTAAGCAAGACATAAAGAGTGCTCATCATAAGGAGAACACTGATAAATTAGATGTATTGCAGTTCTTTTCATCAAAAGTACTGGCAGAGAGCAAAAATCAAGCAATAGAGTAGCAGACATTTCCAGTACATATATCCAAATCCTTTTTAGGTCATTCACTTGGACAAATGAGAAGTTACATGTAGTCATTATTGAAACACTAAGTATTTTATTCTTTCTATCAGAAATTCATTAACAAACACCATGGCTTTGTATATTTCCAGAATTGTTTGTCTAATCCTCTTAAGGGCATTATACTACTAAGCAGCACAGCTAAGTGTTTGATCAGTTTTAATTAGAATGATCATTTGTCACACTTAGAAGCATTTGGCTCTTGACTATCAAAGTATTGAGGGCTGGGCAAAGAAAGTATTAATTCTGCCATCTTTTAAGGTTACATTTCAAGCTGTTGAAACTAGTCATAGTTGAGTCAGTATATAACCTTCAGCTGTTCAAGCCTATTCAGTATGCTGATTAATCAGATTATGCATCTAATTTTTCCACAGTATAACATATTAAGGCGATGCAATTAAGATTGATCCTATTGGCCATTCTAAGAAAACCAGCATCTAGTTTTTGTCTTGTATGAAGAATTAAAGTGTTTTCCAGTAGGCAGAATGAGACAGAAAAAGATCTTTCTTGGGTTCTGTATGGGTAAAAAGCTATTATGTCAACACAAAAGGACACAAGAACTCACAGATTACATAGTATTTTGTGGTCAGGGATTACCATGTAAGATGTAGCAATGAGACTGAGTCCACAGATGCATATGAAAATCAGTGTCATTGCTTGATAGTTTTACAGTAGACCAATGGGACACAAAGTCAGAACACAGAACCATGAGGCCATAGTAGTGTAACCTGCATATTTAGTGATACTGTTAACCCTCCTCTGGTTTTCAAGGTGAGGAGAGAGTTGGAAAACTTGAATCATGTTGAATCACTTACAAAATGATTTAATTCCGTTATCAAAGGATTTAGTAGCCTCTTTACCGACTCTCCCTTATAGGAATTCAGTTTTTTAAATGAGAAGTTACCTCACTGGTGGGTCCCTGCTTATAAAGGTGGTCCTAAGTGAGTTCCTCTGTGTGTATGGGTGTAGTGGGGTGGTGTATTAGTTTCCTATGGCTGCTATAACAAATTGCCACAAACCCTGTGGCTTAAAACAACACAAATTTATTCTCTCATAGTTCTATAGACCAGAAGTTCAAATTCAGTTTCACCAGGCTGAAATCATGGAGTCAATAGGGCCACAGTCCCTCCAGAGGCCCTAGGAGAGAATCTGTTCCTTGCCTCTTCCAGCTTCCAGACTGCCAGCATTCTTTGGTGTTCTTTGGCTTGTGGTCTTATCTGGCCAAACCTCTGTTTCATCTCTACATTGCCCTTTTTCTCCGGTTCTATCAATTTTTTCCTTTCTAAATTTTAAAGTGATATTATTGGGTGCATACTATTTATGATTGTGCTGTCTTTCTGGTAGATTGACCCCTTTGTCGGTATGGAATACTTGAAAAAAAGATCTGTTAGTGATTTTGCCTTGAAGTCTATATTGTATGCCATTACTCTAGCTAACCCATTTGCCATTCTCCAGGCTTTTACTTTCAACCGTTCTGTATTTAAATTGTCTCTTGTAAACAGCGTAAAGTTAGGTTTCTTTTTCGGTTTAGAAGTCTTTATTAGTTTTGAATATTTAATCTTACATTTCAAGTGATTACTGATGTATTTAGGATTAAATCAATTTCTGTGTCCTTTTTCTTTTTAAGATCTTAAATGTTTATAAATACTTTTACACTATTCTCATTCTTGATTGGTGGTTTAACTTGGCATAAAATTCTAGGTTGGAAATAAATTTTTTTCAGAATACTTAAGGCATTGCCCCCTAGCTTCCAGTGTTTCTGTTAAGAAGACCAAAGCTATTCTAAAACCTCATCTTTTGAATCTAATCCAAGTTTGCTTTCTGTCTGTGAGTTAATATTCTTTTTTCTTTTTAAATCCATTTTTTTCTGGGTATTTGGTGGGTAAGTTCAGTCTAGAAAATTCAGGTCCTTAAGATCTGAAACCTCTTTAGTTTTGTTGATGATTTTCTTTTCTCATTTTCTCTATTTTCCACCCCCCCTCCGGAATTCTTTTTATTTGAATATTGGACTTCAAGATTCGTTGGTTTTCTAATTTTCTTATCTTTTTTCATATTTCTTCATTTTTAATCTTCTTTCCCTATTTTCTGGGATATTCCTTAGCTTTATTTTCCAGCCCTTCTCAAGTTTTTCATGTCAGAATTTTCTTTTCTTTTTTAAAGTATTTCTTTCTTGTTTTTGGAAACAATATCTTCTCTTACCCCTCTAAGAATATTTATGTTTTCTGTTCCCTGTACAACCTGTTTCTTCATGTTGCTTCCCTTTTGTTTGCTTTTTTTGGTCTGTCTTTCATGTTAGAGCTTTTCCTTAGGTAGCTGATAATCCTTAATTTTTTACTTCTTTTTAAGGGTGAGTCACTAGGGAGCTGATTTAGAAGCTCCCAGCATTTAACAGGACTTCTAAGCTGAGGTCTTCACAGACAGAGCCAGTTCCGTAAGGAAGCCCACCCTCACTGCCACAGCAATATTTTTAGGGTTTTTTTCTCTTGGTCAGGGAAGATTTCACAGAAAACAGTTTCCTAAGCTTCTACCTGAAGACCATAAGCCTGGCTACCATTTTGTTATCTACTAAATAACTTACAAGAACTTTTAAGACATTGCCTGTTTCCACTTCTGTCCATACTATTGCTATATATATTCTGAAAAAATAAGACTGTATTAAAAATAAAAGTTGTAAGTACATTAAAAATTTAAGAAGTCAACAAAGACTTTCAAATTGACCTTCCTCTGCAATTAGGATTGACTGGTACCTCACTGTTAGATGATTCAACCTATTTGATGGCAATCTTTTGAACATTGTGTCTTGATGGCTTTTTAAGTTTAGATATCAATTTTGGAAGACCAATGTAGACACATTATGCCTTATGTACACTGGACATATAAATGACCACTCTCTCCTGGAATGGAGCAGAGGCTTGGACAAGGACTGGAGTGAAGATGGTCATCTGGAGCTAAGCTGCCAGCTCCAAATGGGGCATGACTGCATGAGCAGACCAAGATATGAAGCCAGAGAGGTCCTGAGCCACCTAGGCAATCCTAGGAAGGTCAGGCAGAGAGCCCGTCTGTGTACAGGCAGGCATCGCTTTTGATATGTTTCAGAGACTTTGGATAACAAGATGTCCTGAAGGTCCAAGGGCCTTCAGTCTTCAGTTACTATCTGGTCTTGCCTAGGACTTACCTTTCAGGTTGTCCCTGGCCCCAGAACTACCTTTCCTCTCATGGCTCCTGCCAGAACATAGTTGCTTCCAGCACTTGCTTACTTCTAACGACAGCCTCATGTCATTTTGGTAGGGAATCCTAACTCTCCTCTATCTCTCCGTCCCTGCCAGGGCTTGAATCTTCCCCTACCCCACTGTGAAGTAACCCCCACATCCTTATCTTTGGATTTGGATCTGTCACGTGGCAGCCACTGGCCCTGGCTCCCAACTGCTGCCCCCTCATTACCCCTCTGCCCACATTGCCGGCCTGGAGCCAGGTGAGTCATTTTCCTACTGCTAGGAGGAGTGGCATCTTTGCCCATTCTGGGACTGCTGCCGAGGAAAGATACATCCTTGGAATACTAAGTTGTGCCCGATGTATTTTCCTCACAAAAGCATTGTTACAAATGGTGGTTAGAAACTCTAGTTAAACTCTTATGATTTAACATATGGCCTGGGCTCTGCCATTTATAACACAACTTTTAAGGAAAAATGTGTTTCGGGTTCAGGTAATAGACTTGGCACAAGTCCCATTGATAAGTTGGGGGCTACCTTGTAACAGCATGCAGAGGAGGAAAAATGTCATCATCAAATATTCGTTAAGCTCCAACTTGTGCATCATGCTGTTATGACTGCTGGATCTGTGGGCCTCTGCTGGGCCTGTTTTTATAAGCTATAATAAGGCCGCCTTGCAAATTGCCCTCTGCACCTCAACACACTGTAGCACTTTCTCTGACATATCTTGTATGGTACTAATGGGGAGGACTAAGGCAAGAAGTGTTCCTAGCCTGAGAAAGTGCAATTTTAATTTAAATGCGACCTTTCCTGGAGCCTAAGTTCTTTCAGTCACTGAGCCTGCACTAATTTGTGTGATTCTTTTAGGGGCCAGGGCACTCTTCTTAGAGCTTTTTAAAATCAGTACTTCCTATCGGTTCAGTGTTTTCTTTCAAGTGAGGCACTCTTAGAATAACGTGGCACATAGCGATTTTCAAAAGATTAAAGCAGTGTGTTCTAATGTGAGCCTTGCAACTAATCGCCTCAACTAATTATACATAAAGGGCCAAGTCATTAGTGTTAATAAGAAGTGACTTTGGAAAGTACAGTCTGACCCAAAGACTGAATAACTATTGCAAACAGTAATCAGTGAGGTGGTATCCATTGTAGAAAACACCTTAGTGGAAATTATTCACATCCATTCAAATTGGGTTTTCCCTAAGTTGTTACCCTCACACTTGGTTCCTATTTCCTTTTCAGTGAAAATGTGCACCCTTTTGAATGTGGAAGCTGAACTAAAATAGCTCTGGGAAAAGTTACTTGTATAAATGAATGTGCGCTCTGTGAGTGTAGATCTTCTTGATTGATCCTCTTCAGGCTCTTCTTCTACCCACTTAAAACGTCTGTGCTCCATGGGTTTTTACATCCCGCCCAACCCCCCAGTCCTCCTTTCCTGTTACCTCATCAAGTTCTGTCTTTGCTAGTAAATCCCACATTTACTTATCTGGGCCAGGGATCTTCTAGATTCCAGATGCACATTTCCATATGGATTTTATCTTACAGGCATTGCAGACTTGTGCATGCCCAAAACAGAATCGTGATCTCTCCCGAATCTGTCCCCTCCCCCTCGCCCTGGCTTCTCAACTTGGAAAATGATCCAGTGCAACTCCATGTCCTGTTGCTTTTCTTCCAGCTTTCTCTCTCCATCCCTATCACCCTGCCCTTGTCCATGTGCCCATTGTCTTTTTCCTGGACTGTAGCAAAAGACTTATAACTGCTCTTCCCAGATCCAGTTTGCCTCCTTCCAAATTATACCCAGCTGCTAGAAAAGTAGTAAACCACAAATCCAGTCACGTCACAATCTTCTTTAAAGTGTGCAGTGATTACCAGTTTCCGAAGAACAACAGGTTTCATTGGTGTGGCCGTTTGATTTGTAAGCTCTTCATCCCTATTTCACAACAGCTCAGACTCGCTGGCCATCTTTCAGGTACTTGAATTCATCTAGAGCCTTCCCTGCCCAAGGCCTTTGTACAAATGGTTCCCTGAGCCCGGGATGCTCTTCCTCTTATGCTCTGCCTGTCAATTGTCTACTTACCTTCTAGTCTTACCTGTAGTGACAGTCCTCAATGACATTTTCAAAAGCTCTCCCCAGTCGGTTAGATTCCCCTGCTAAATATGCCAAACAGCATCCTGTATTTCCCAATACTCATCATAATTATAATTAAATGAGCATTTGTATAATTACTATTTTGATGCCTGATTCTCCTACTAGCCTACAAACTCCCTGAGAGCAGGGACCATGCCTGTCTGGCTCACCATTCACTCCCCAGTGCTTTTTATTACAAATATTTGTCAAATAGATGTATAATGAGTATGGTTGGACAGAAGCTGTGACATATGTTATGTGTATTTGTACTTATGTTTGAATATGGGGTATCAGATGATCTAGGACTTGAACACTTCCCACTCCATAATGTAGCGATACTGTGAAAGCCTTATTTAGATCTTGTTAACTGTTCAGCTGTTGCATACTGTTTCCCCCTTTATTCTAGAAGTAGATTGTATCTGTCAGGGTTCTGCCAGAGAAGCAGAACCAGTAAGAGAGAAAAGATTTGTTGCAGGAATCAGCCTTCTCACATGATTGAAGGGGCCAGCTGGGCAAGTATGACGTCTGTAAGGCAAGAGGTCAGGGAAGACAGGGTGGAACTCTTGGGCATAGGGAGGGCAAGGCTGCTGTTCACAACCAGAATTTATTCTTCAGCGAAGCCCCAGCTCCACTCTTCAGGCCTTTCAACTGATTCAAGCAGACTCACCCAGTTAATTTAGGATAGTCTCCCATACTTAAAGTCAGCTGATTATGGACTTCAATTACATCTACAAAATACCTTCATAGTAAAACCAACATTGAATTGAATAACTGGAAGGTGTAGCCACTAGCCAACTTGACACAAAAGGTTGACCATCAAAGAAAGCTTTGATGCAAAGCACCAGTTTAAAAGCATAATCTACCTTAAAAAAAAAAAAACCCAGCAAGCAACAACCAAACTTGGCATTTCTGGGATTGAGAATGGTAATTAAATATTTATTCAGTGGACTTCTTATTAGCTATGGAAGTAATGTCTATTTTAAAGAGATTTTTACCAATCCTGCTGTAGTATGCCAAATAACCTCATTATTCTACTACCCAGAACAAATGTGTAACTACTTCAAATGTGAATCTATAATAAAATTCTAGGAAAATTGTCCCTTTTGTGTGTAGTGCTTCGAATAAGTGGACAATTTTTCCCAGGTCCCCTTTTTATTTATTAACACAAGCCAACATTTACTGAGCACAGAGCTGGGCAATGGAGATACAAGAAGAGGCAGAATATCACCCTGTATTTCCAGGCCTTGCAGTGGATTTAAGTAGACAAGTGAGTAATCAAACAATTGCAGGCCTGGAGTCTGTGGGGTTGCAGTGTGGAATTCAAGGGAGGCATGGTTTGGTGTCAAAGTGTGAAGTGTCCTGAGCACCAAGCTTGGGATCCAGCGTTACTCGGCAGGGAGAGAAGGGTCCTATCTGCTGGTGAGAGCCTTGTTCATATTATTTAGGAAGAGGAATCTCGTGTGGAGGGTGAAGTGAGGGAAGGAGAGGGTATTAAGGGCAGGAGTCTGAAATAGAGGCTGGATTCTAGCACTAGCAGAGTTTACCAGTTGAGTGAGGGAGAGAGACGATTTGGAGATGACTTTGAAGTTTATTGCTTGAAAGATGGGAACTCTGACAGGACCAGTAACGGAAGTGGATGGTACCAGAGGAGGAAAGGATGTTTAGTTCTGGGGCAGGTAAAAGGACAAAAGGTTGCAGTTGCCACTTACTGAGGGTCTATACCAGGTCTGGTGTGTTACACCCATTGTCTCATGTCTGTTGAGATGCCAGTGTGAATTTTAGCTTGTATGAAATCACCTTAGGAGTGTCCTGAAGCAAGGGAGGTATTTAAGAAAGATGCTTGGTGTCAGAGATTCTTTTTTAGTTCTTCCATCTTTTTATAAAGGATAATATAGGTACTCTATTTTGAAAGTTACTTGACAGTTGATTCTCAGAGGAGGTCTGTTTATAATTAAAGTGAATGTCAGCCAGTAAATGTTGGGAAAGGAAAAAAAAAAGGCTAACATTTATGAATGATTTCTGGGTTGTCTTATAGCTCCCAAAGCAAATTGAAAAAGCAGAGATTTTTGGCCTTGAACATACCTCTGGGTACATGAAATTGTATTTGCTAAATCTGCTTTCCAAAAAGGCAAGTGCAAGGGGCTCTCACCATTCAAATCTGGAAAAATTGGAGCATGACAATAAATAATGTAGTAATGTATTATAAATCATGAACTAAGATTTAATGAATCTGTATTGATCAATGAATGAATGGGAGTGGGGAATGGAAAGCTCTTACAGGAGAATGCCAACTAATAAATGTAGAAGGGTAGAAAATAGAAAAATCATCATTTGGCAAACATCACAGTGATGGTTGATGAAAACGGTTGATGTCAGTGAGTGGGTGGGGGTTTATTGGAGAACAGGATATTGGCATAGTCTCATAGTGTTTTTCCACAAAATACTTATTAGTTACAAAGAAGGAAATGGTGACTTTATGGTGAAGACTGGCAGACACAAACTTGTCCAGGTTATCAAGATTAACACCATCAGTCATGGGATGATCTGACATCCTGTGTCTCCTGAGATGATGCACCAAGAAGAGCACAGCATCATTTTTTGGGGTCTTCTTGCTAGGAATACATGGCTTGAATCTGGTCATGAGGAAACATCATATGGACCCAAATTAAGGGTGACCCACATCACCCAGGAGAATAAAACGATTTGACTCTTTAAAATTGTCAAGGGTGAGAGAGACAGGGAAAGAGTAAAGAACTGTTCCAGATTGAAGAAGATTTATGGTTGTTATGTAAGAGAGTGTCCTTGTTTGGGGAAGTATATACTGGAATATACAGAAGTGAAGCAGCTTTGTGTCCATAATTTACTCTCAAATGGTTTAGAAAAATACTGAAGACTGAAAAATAGCCTATTTAGGTGAAGGGAAAACAGATTTATTTTTGTACTGTCCCTGTAACTTTTTTTGTGAGCATTTTTAATAGTTATGAAACTCAAGGAAGGATCAAGGAACAGTTTTGGACTGAAGGAGACCGAGAGACATGGCAAATACAATGAGTGATCTGGATTGGCGCCTTTTGCTATAAAGGAGATCAGTGGGATAGTTGGCAAAACTTCAGGAGGCTTTTTGCATTAAGGGGATATCAGTGTTCTTTGTGCTGTTCTGGGAATTTATCTGTAACTTTCAAATTGTTTTGAAATAAAGTTTTTTTTTTTTAAGTGTAAATGCTTTTTGAAATCCAAACTAACTTCAATTTCCCTTTTCTTTGACCAGATGAGGATAGAATTTGTTCCTGCTGTCAGTGGCCAACCAGACTGTGCTTTTTAAAGAGCAAGTTGAAGAATGTTAAAGATTTTAAGAGTAGGAAATGCCTAAGGGAATGTGAGATGTCCCTACTCTTGATTCTTTGCCCTCTAATATAAATTCAGGGGAAAAGTTTCTGCCTGGTTTGTCTTATATATAAGCATTATTTTTAAAAAAGAGAGTATGTTAAAGAAATGTGAGCTATTATTGACCAGATGCTGTGTGTGGTCTTATTTTCTGTATCTTAAAACTAGTAATAGAAGTATTTGGTTTGGTAACAGAAATGCCTTTTCCCCTTGTTTCTCTTTTTTTCCTCTTTTGTTTGTCAAATATCTCTGTACCCACCTCGTATCTCCTCTTTTTCCACCTCGTATCTCCTCTTTTTCCATATTTCTCTTTCAACTTCTTCCTCTTTTACTGACTTTTCTTTCTTCTTTTTGTGTTTGTTCCCCCTCCTTTTATCAAATCTCAGTTTTTCCCTCTTGTACATAGTTCCTTGCTTGTGTTTTCTTGTTTCCCAGCCCAACACCCTGACTTGATTCTCTTGTTATTGTAGCTTCAAGGAGTATAGACATAATGTTCTGTTTCTAATTTGCCCTTATTCAAGAGGAAGACCAATCTAAATCATACTCTTAGCAATGCACTATTAGTAACAAATGAAGTTTTATTAATACTTACCATTTATTGAATGCTTACTATTGGTCGAGAATGTGGTGATTGCATTATCTATATTCGCATTGAATCTTCACAGCAATATTTTGGAGCAGGTGTTTTTTATCCCCATATTTCAGAATAGGAAATTGAAGCACAGAAGTTGAACAATTTACCCAAAATCAAAAATGGTAGGTGGCAAAATCAAGTTTCTAAATCCAAGGTAAATTTCTAAACTTGTGTTTCAATCCTACTTTAAAGCCCATGATTATTAGTCCCATAACAGTTGGGTTCTACAGATAGTGCCTTAGGGTCCAAGAGTGACATTTAGTTGAGTATCAATAAGAATCTACAGATAGTGAGTCTCGTATTGCTTATTACACTAGCAGTTGGGGGAGGGAAAGCTGAATTTTACGTCAGCATCCGAATGACTAGTTCTTAGCACGTAATTATTCATAATCAGTGCATGTTGCTGCTGAAAGCCATCCCATCGGACCCCTTTCTGGCAAGATTCTCCTTTTGGAGTGAAACAGGAGCTAATTATGCACTATTAAATCCAAGACCCATTTCATATTCAGAGGTTCCAGTGGTAAACCTCACGTGTCAGGAGCAATTAGTGACATTGTGAAATGCCATCTTCGGTATGCTGAACTGTGGACAGTAAATCCTAGCAGGATGTGGAGATTTAAATAACCACCTCCACCATCACCTGGTGCCATCTGAGCAATGCTATTTCAAGGCAACAACTTCAGGACATCCTCATAACTGGTGTTATGAAGATTTCAGAAATGTGAGAATATAATTAATTCTGAAAGCTTTCAGATTTTGAGTGCCTAGGAAAGAGGCCAGAGATACTGGGCAGGGGATGAAGTCACACACTATATTCTCCAAGCTGATCACAGGGACACTGCTCCCATGCAGTTCCAGTAGGATGACTGCCGTGTGCTGATAAAATCTGCATGTACGTATAACCAAAAGCTGGGATGTGACAACAGGCTTGGCCAAGACTTGAGAAACTAAGTTCTTTTGTGCTACTTGACTATCCTGGATTAATGGGAAGGTTTTAAGTTGAAAAATGAGCAAACTTCTCATTGGAACTTGTTTATAAACTATTTCATATTCTTATTCTCTTTTATGGAGAAAAATGAAGAAATGAAAATGGTTTTTTTGGAAGTAAAATGTGCTATCGCAGAAGCATCATGAGTTTGTCGTGTACCTAGTCTTACTGTCACTTGTGGTTCTGCTTCTGGTGCTGACATTAGGAGTATCTCCTGAAGTGGGATTTCCCTGTCGATTTTGGGTTGTTGCATGTTGCTGAGACACTCCATGGGAAAATGCAGTAATAGGATGTTGCTAGCATGTGGCTGAGTAGTGAAAGCATCTGAAAAAAACTGCCCTCGTGGGATAACTGAGCTGTGTCCATTAAGCCATGTTCTGCCCCAGAATGCTGGCTCCGTTATGGGCATTCCTCGGAGGTAATTGACTCTTCAGCTCACTGAGGCAGCTCAAGGACTCTCTGTAGTAAAGAACCTCTTTGTCTCCCCTCCACTCAGAGGCTTGGCTATTTCAGCTAGACTATTCACATCAACTGTAAATTCTAACCACCACAAAACAAGCCTCTGGAAGTCCCTATTGTTCACAGCTTAGAGATGGGCACTTAGCAAGTGCCTAAAAAACCAAGAGAGAAAAGAAAAAAGAAAAGAAACAAGAAATGCAAACCTGAATAAAAATAAAGAATCTGAGGGGCATTGGTTAAATTTGGGTGGGCATGGGGTATTGGCAACTATTATAGTGTGGGGTAGAAACATCACTAGGAAATACCTAATAAGCACATAGTACTACTTAAGGGAATGCATTTTAAAGTAAACACACAGCCTGTTAATAAATGAGTCTGTCATTGAGTGAAATTGAAGGAAAGCACCCTACAAGGGTTGATGAAGCTATGAACATGATTTTTTGGAAATGTAAATTAAATTCTAAGATTATTTTGTTTTAAACCTGTTTGTTAATTTTGTGCATAAGTGTATGTGTGTATTATAAAATTTTCACTCTCCTTTCCCAAGTAATAAACTTCTGAATAGCCCCGTAATGATCTTAGCTGATCTTCAGTTTAAGAATAAAAATTAGCAGTATCTATCAGTCACATACAGCGTTTTCTTACAGAGATGTGAGTTGAGTTTGCAAAGACATGGCTTTGGTTAGTGAGTGATACTCACAGAATAATTGATTCAGTCAACCAACCATGTTTTTGGGGGTAGAAGGGAGCTGGTTTCACAGCTGGTAATACATGAAATAGCAAGCTTGAGATACTTCTACTTGTCAGAACAGATAAAAATGAATAGTTTTGCTCTCCTAAGCCCAGATCTGACTGTCAAGTGACCCCTCCCAGGCACAACATTTAAATTGTCCCAGCTGGAGTAAACCACTGCAGGGCCCTGTGTTTAAAAGATCCCATGTTAGGTCCCACTCTCAGATCCCATCTTCTCTGTTTTACAGTGTTAGCTTTTCTCTCTTTTTCTGTGTTGTGTATTGGGTTTGGAGGGGAAGGAGGGAAGGCATCTGCTAAAGCAATCACCCTCATGGAGGCTGTAACCAGTGAATGTAGCATGTTCTCATCCAACCCCAGGGTGTTCCGACTTTGTGGTTATGTCAGGGAGCCACCCTGCAGTTTCCCCAGGTACTGTCTTGGCTTGATGCTGATGATGCCATTTTAATCTCTTGTCCATCCATCTACCTAAAATTCATAGATGTTTGAGGGCCTTCTATATTCTAATTTGTAGACACTCAGATATTGTAAAGAGATTTACTAATTCTGGCCTAACGCAAACGTTTGCTGAAAAAAAATAAAACAATCTTGGTGTGCATGAAAGGTAATTACAGTTCCTTTTAACATTTTAAAACTAAATGTTGTGTGAAGTCTTATTCTTCATGGCAGAAAAAATTTAAGATAGAACCTCCCCCAAGAAATATAAATCACTCATAATCCCACTATCCAGATGTGGAGTTAAACACCCAGATAATATTTGGTGTTAAATACCCAGATTTTCTTTCCTAGGATTTATATTCCTATAAATTATTTATTATATATGTATATTAATAAAAATGGACATATAGTACTTTATAAACCTCTCACTTTTTCCCCTTGCTCCAACCAGAGAAAATATTTGAACCACTATTCCGTAATGGTGACTATATTTACATCATTACTTAGAATGGCTGTGAAGATTTGTTGGACACATAGATTGTGTCCTGATTTTTCACTTTAATAAGCAGTACTGTGGTGAACATCTTCGTGTACATGATTGGGCAATTGCTTGATTACATACTTAAACTCTTAAGTACAGAATTTATTAGATCAAAGCAGAACCTATGTTGAAGGCTTGGGAGACTTATTACTAGATTACTTTCCCAAAAGTTTATTCTGATTCTTTATCAATCAGTTATGTGAAGAGTGGTTTCTCCTTGTTTCATTTTTTTTATTGAAGTATATTCAGTTTACAATGTTGTGTCAATTTCTGGTGTATAGCATAGTGTTTCTGTCATACAACATACATATATTCCTTTTCATATTCTTTTCCTTGTTTGAAATTGCATCTCTTTTTTTCTTTTTTTTTTTAGGCTGAGCATGTCTCTGTGTATTGGCCATTTGAATCTTGTGGTCAGTTGGCTCGTTTGCTTTTCCCATTTTCTTTAGGTATATTCCTGTTTTGGCTTATTGTTTTGTGAGAGCACTTCATGTATTAGGGACATAGATTTCTTCTCTGCATTGTAAGTATTTTCCCCACTAGATTGGAATTTTGATTAAGATTTAGTCAAATGTAACATTAATTTGGTGGATGTGAGCATGTTTTTTGTCTTGGGTCTTGGGATTTGAGAATGTTTTAAACACTTCTGACCTAACGAAATTGTAAAAAAAGAAAGAGAAAGGGTACAGAGTGACTTCTTCCAGGCTCTTCTGTTTATTGCCTTGCCTTGGGGTAGAACTGTTTCTAAATCATTTGAGAAAACGGAGTAGCTGGAGTGTTTTCTCCAGCTAAGTGACTGGATTCCATCTGGTTGGTTTTTAAAGTGTTCTTTTGAATGATTTTAGCATACTCACCTATTGTTGTTCCTTCTCAAAGCTGGTATCTTTGTCTCTTTGAAATAGTCTGTTCACATGGGTCCTTACGGCTTTGGGAGTCTGACAATTTTATGATTATGCAAATGTTATTGAGATCATCTTGATGGATGTTCCCAGAGCCCTTGGCTGACTGCACAGAGACTGAGCCTTTAACTGTCACAGGGTTGGCTAGTGTGACCTTCACATCAGGCTGCGTAAAACACACTTGCCAGGCATCCTAGGACAATTTGGAGCGGTTGCCCAGGCAACCTCACTTGCTTCTAATCAAATGCCCCAAGTCCCAGTGGGAATGCCACATCCGAAGGGAGAAATTCTGTCTTTAGAGTAGCAGCAGAAGTACATTTGTCTGTTTTAGGACACTACTAATGTTTGGGGGAGATGAGGTTATGCCGTGATCTGACGATGAACTCAGCAAAGAGAGAGAATGAAGGAAAAGAGGATCAAGAGAACAGAGATAGAAGAGAGGCCGGAAGGAGGAGAAGGATGCACTGAAGTCAGTGGCAGAAATCAAAATAATAAATACGAGCAAAAGGTTCATGCATAAGAAAACACCATAGCCCAGAGTGAGCAGAAAGACACTGAGAATGAAGACTGAAAATTATGCTTATGAAAAAAATCCATGATCAATAAATAAATATCTGGGGAGACAAAAATAATAGTGGAGGCTTCTGAGAAGTATACAATAAAATTTTTTTTTTCATGGAAACAGACTTGTCTATAGGAAGTATTTGATCAACTCTGCTTTAAGGAACTAATATTTTCTTTCCAATACTCTCCATTGTAGCCTGAATAAATCATGAGTAATTTTTCTGTAATTAGAATTACGCCACTCAGAATCATAAGACCCACTTTTACTTGCTACTTCCATGAATCAGAACCATTATGGATTGGAAACTAGTATAGTTAAAGTCAGGTTTGTTTGTTTGTTTAACAGAACACTTTCTGTGTTATACTCGAATGGTTATTATGACAGGTGGGGGTGTTCTAGCTGCTCGAATTAGCGGAACGCAGGCTCGGGCAGAAGGGCATTGTGTAGCCCTGGGAAGAAAGCCTATCTGGGGACACCAGTGAGCTGGCCGTTCTCTACCCTCCAAACCCTCTGTCAGGTGCTTAATTCATCCTATTAAAAAAAAGTCTGTGACTTGCTGCTGAAATACCCAGAACCAGGTACAGGAGAGATGCAGATTTTACTGTAATCAAAACCAGCACATCCAGCACTTGGTAAAATGTGCTCTCCAAGGTAGTCCCTCAGTTAGTATTGCACACTGACAATGTTGTCTGGATTTCAGACCTTGGAAAACTTAAGCTCTGCTCAGATGTTTTCTAAAGATTGGATTTTATAGTTCCAGATAATCATGGTTTCAGTCAGAGTCCTGGCAGGTAAGAGATGTCGTATTCTCAAGGTTTAATTAAGAGACATTTAATAAAGGAAAGATTGCAAGAGGCGAGGACAGGGTCCAGAGAACCCCTAAGTACCCTGGGTCTAGCAGTGGTGGAGAACATGCCCATCTCTAGGTCAGAAGGAACAAGGGAGGAAGCAGTGCTCCTGGGACCCAGTGAGAGCTCTGGCCATGGAGCTGGAAGTATAGAAACAGCCACAGCCAGGACAGAAGCAGGCAGGGAGATGGGGGTGAGTGTAAATACCTCAGCTCCCTTCTCCTCTCCTCTCTTGTTTGATTTCTGCTTGCGTCTTCCGTTAGCCAAATCCATCTGCAGTTATAAGGAATCTTGGCTGATGCAATCTATAGAAGTCAGCTTCCTGGAGCTCAGAGAAGGGCAAGAGAACGTTAGATAATGGATCAGGAAGGGGGTTGGGTGGCAAATGGAGAATGACTAGCATGATGTGCGAGTCTCCTCTGTTCTCTCAGGATCTATTTACCTTTTGGGAGAGCAAGCATTTGGAAGAGAAGTCACTTATAAAAGAATGCCATTTATAGGCGCTGGGCAGCAGAACAGGAACACCAGTCAGTCTTATGATTTTCCCAGTTGATTCCTCCCTTGTTTATGCTACACTGAGTCTAGTGCATATTCTACAATTGCTGTTATTTCTTTAAGTGTGTCTCTCCCCCTCTAGACTTCAGGTCCTTCAGATTATGAACTTCCTTTTATTTGTCGTGGTCTCTCCAGCATCTAGCTGGGTGCCTGGCATGTAGTAGGAAATAATGACTGTAGTAAATGATGGAATTTCCTAGCCTCCTTCAGAATAAATTCAACTTCCATAGTGTTTTCCATAGTTAAACATCTTCTTTCTTAATGCTAGGTCCTCTGCATTATTATTTTTCAGTGAAAAGTAGGGAGGATGCACCAATCTCAGCTCCCTGCTGGCTGAAGCTCTGGCACTGTTAGTGGCCACAGTGGAAACACTTCTGCTCTCCTGTGAGCCATAAAGTGACAGTTTCATTGAGCATGTTCTGTATGACCAACATGTTTACTGATCCTTATACTAAGCATGAGACCAGTTCCCATGGAATGTGTATGGGGAACAATCTGAAACTGGATGAGGCTTGGGTGTGGTGGTGCCAATCAAATGCAAGAGGTAGAAAGAGAAGAGGGGTCAGCGATGTTCTATTAGAGAGTAAGTTAAATCTTGAGTTTGATCTTAAAAAATATGTGTAAAGTTAAGAGTAAGGAGTATGGGCTTGCCCTACCATATATCAGGACCTGTTATGAAGTTGTAGAAATTTAGTGTGGCACTGGCACTGGCACTGGGACTGATAATTCACCAGTAGAGTAAAATAAAAAGCCCAGAAACATGCTATATTAGTCTGCCAGGGCTTCCATAACAGACCACCACACATTGGGTGGCCTAAACAGAAGAAATTTATTTTCTCACAGTTTTGGAGGCTAGAAGTCCGAGATCGAGGGGATGCTTCAGAGGTGGTTTCTGGTGAGAACTGTCTTGGTTTTCAGATGACTTCCTTCATGCTGTGTCCTCATATGGCCTTTTCTCTGTGTATGTACTCCCCTGGTGTCTCTTATTCTTCTTAGAAGGACACCAGTCCTGTTGGATTAGGGCCACACCCTTATGACCTCATTTAACTTTAATTACCTCCTTAAGGCCATGTATCTAATTACAGTCACATTGGGGGTTAGGGCTTCAACATATGAATTTTGGGAGAATACAATTCACGACCATAACATATATCTGCACACAGCTTTAGAACTTTTGGTGTATGTCAGATCAGTAGGAAAAGGAAGGGCTATTCGGTAAATGGAGCTAAGAATTAATGATTATCCTTAGGAGAAAAGATGAAAACAGATCCTTACTTTATATCCTATACCAAAAAAAAGTCAACTCCAGGAGGATCAAAGTCTTAAATTTCAGGAAAAACAAACAAACTTTAAGACTTCAGGCTTGGCCATAGGAAAGAATTTCCTAAGTGTTTTCTTTCTTTCTTCCTTCCTTCCTTCCTTTCTTCCTCCCTTTCTTTCTTCCTTTCTTCCTTCCTTCCTTCCTTTCTTCCTCCCTTTCTTTCTTCCTTTCTTCCTTTCTTTCTTTCTTTCTTTCTTTCTTTCTTTCTTTCTTTCTTTCTTTCTTTCTTTCTTTCTTTCATTTTCTAGGCTTTTAGTCTTCAAAGAAGGAGATTTCTTCAGACACAAAAAACACTTAATATAAAAGTTTGACAAATTGGACATTAAAATTAAGAATTTTTTCATCTAAACAAACATTATTGAAATTGTATCATGTCTTTTATTGCTTTAATATAATTTGTGGGAATGGAGGGAAAGTAGGGGTTTAGAAATAAGATTGGCCATGAATCGATCATTTTTGAAATTGGGTGATGGGTGTGTGAGGTTCATTATACGGCCACACAAAAGATGAAAGGATTAGTAGAATATACAAAGAAGCCCTACCAATCAAGAAGAAAAGCATGACTAGCATACTAGAAAAATGGACAAAGGATGTGAATGGTTATTTTATAGATACAGACAAGGAAACATATATGGCCAATAAATATATTAAAAATGTTCCACATCATTTGTGATTTGGAGGGAAATACAACTCAGGGCCACAGTGAGGTGCCATTTTATACCCATTCAATTGGAAAAATTGAAAGATGTGTTAATCAAGAGGATCTCCTACCCTGCTAGTAAATTCATGCAACTACCTTAGAAAACAGTTCTGGCATTATCTCGTAAAGTTGACCACACTTCCAACATTTTCCTCCTAAGTATATATGTAAAGGAAATTTGTGCGCATATATACAGAAGTATTTTTGGTGGCACTGTACACAACATCAAAAACCTGGGAAAACCCCCATGTCTATGGGCAAGAGAGTGGATGAGTAAACTGTAGTATATTCACCCAGTGGGAAATATGCCACAAGCAAAATAAAGTGTAATGAAAGAGTTGCAACATAGATGTTTCAACAATACAAAATGAAAAAAATCTAAAAATATTACATGTAGTGCCCTTTTCTATAAATTCAAAAGCAACTAAAATCATAACCATAGTTTTTAGGAATACATGTAGATGACATGCTAATATATAGAAAGGAAAGCAGTAGAATATTGAGTATGGGATTCAGGATGGTTGTTACCTCAGCTAGTGGGAACCAGGAGGTTGCGACTGGAAGGGCTGTTTGGATAGATAAGTTACTGTCAGAGTCTAATTTTTGAGTCGAGTGGTGGGTTCATGGTTGCATATTGCAATATTAGATATTGTAGAATCTAATAGTGATAGTGATTAATCCAGTTCTGTGAGATTGAGGTTGAATAAAACAAGCAAAAAAGGGTTAAGATGAGTGGAAAAAGAACAGTAGCATAGTACATTTATCACCAGAAATTTGGAAATTGTACATTTTGCATAGGAGGATAACAGGATTCAGGCTAAGTAGCTGTTACAAAGAGACTGCAAACAAAACTAACTGCTCATACAAGATAGAAAATCTCTCTCCCGCTTTCTCTCATTCACATAATAATTTAGATCATCACCATTCAATAAAAATATGAGAGCCACTTATGTAACAATATTAAAATTCCTCGTAGCCACGTTAAAAAAGAAATAAATCAGTTTTAATAATATTTTTTACTTAATATAGTCAAAATATTCTAACATATAATCAATATAAAGTTACTAATGAAATATTTTATATTTTTATCTTAATAAGTCTTCAAAATCTTATATGTATTTTATACTTATAGCACATATCAACTCAGGCACTAAATTTTCATCAGAAAGATTTGATCTGTATTTAGAGTTCATAAAATATACAGTTGAAAAAAGTAGTTTCACATACCCAAGATGTTCTAAACATATTTTAAAGTTTTCCATGAACTGAATCAAGTATTGGTATTTAAGATAATTAAAATTAAATAATATTAAAGATTCAGTTCCTCAGTCTCACCAGCCACCTTTGAAGTGCTCAGTAATCACTTGTGGCTAGTGACCACCTTAATGAAAGACCAGTTCTAGTACATTAGTTATCAAGATGTGTTCTCCCAGCCCTCCCCACCAGATCAGCAGCCTTAATATCACCTTGGGACTTGTGAGAACTGCACATGTGAATCAGAAACTGGAGGTGGATCCAACACTCTGGGTTTAACAAGTTATCCAGGTGATTCTGATATACACAAAAATTTGAAAAACCACTGGTATAGAGGCCATTCAGAGGCCAATGCTCTCTTACCTTGTTGCTCTCCAATCACTTAGAGTATTGGCTTTATCTACAGAGTAGAAGCTTCCTGCTTGGGACCACTTGTGAATCCTGCCTCTAGGTTGGTGGCTGGGAGAGAGGAATAGAGTAGACAGTTTCCTTTTTTAAAGGCTGAATTGCACACATTCTTCTGCTCAGATCCCATTGGATAGAGCTAAGTGGTCATCCCTAGCTGCAAGGGAGGCTGTAAATTATAGACTGGCTGGATGATAATGTGCCAAGCTAAAATTTGTGGAGGTAGGGTGGTGGAGGAAGTTCTCTTCCTGAAAGGAAGAAGTGGCGAGTGGACACTGAAGGCAGTTTGCAGTCTCACCACAACAGATGGATACAGTTTGATTTATTTTGCAACCTAGAGCTTAGCCTTGCTTTTATTATTTCATTGGCATATTGGGTTCCTTGGAAAAGTCAAACAGATGAAATATGGAAGCATATAATATCTAAGGAAGTATTAAAGGTGCTGTGAAATATGTCTGAACTTGAAAGGTACCAAAGAAAATTTGCATCACTAAGATCAGCCCCTGACTATCCTCCTTTGAAAAGGAGAAGGCTTTATGTGGTGCGTTTATGGAAGGCAGGACTTACCTTTAGGTATGATTATTCAAAGAACGAGTATGTAATTGTTCCAATTTCATTCTACAGAAATAATAACCATTAACACTTTGGTGCGTCTGCTACCTAGACCATAAATGTTTTTTTAATGGGATTATACTTTTTTACTGTTTTGTAGTCTGCCTTTCTCTTCTAACTTATAGCACAAATAAGTTTCATATTAATGATATAAATCTGCAGTGTTAAAGACTATAGCATCTTGTAAGTTAATCAATCCCTTTTGTGGAGTATTTTTTGTGGCTTCTACTTTCTGTTACATAATTAGCACCACACTGAATATCTCTGTACATTTCCACCCACAGCAGTTCATGAGTGGCCCTTTCCCTACATCCTTGCCATCTACAGCATCCTTTTAAATCTCTGCAAATCTAATAAGCATATTAATTAATTTAAATAAACAAATAAGAGGTTAATCTTTGTTCAAATTTACATGTCTTTGACATCCATTTTAGAGTTTCTCAAACTGTGCTCCTATGAACTGGACACAGGTATTTTGGGGTTCAGAGCCATAAACAATAGTTACCTTTTCTCACTTCACAGACAAAATAAATTATAGTACAGCTTTCCTCTATTTGAAGATTTACCTGTCTTCCTTAAATGTTTGCCTTATTTTGCTATTTGCCTATTCCAGACTCTACTCCAAGATAACTTTATACTACATAAAGATATATATTAACTTTAGAGTTTATAGATCAATAATTTATGGTGCTTTCTCACAAGCACCTTGATTTCAAAGAGATAAGTTCAAAAACCTCTAGTCAAAGAGGCATAGGGTATCACGGCTAAGGGCAGGCAAAGACTCTGGATTCAAAGTGCTTGAATCCTAGCTTTGGCCCTGCCAGCTGTATGATCTTGGAAAAGCTATTGAACCTACTGGAGCCTCAGTTTCCTCATATGTAAAATGGGATAATACTACTTATGTTATAAGGTGGTTGTGATAGCTAAATGTGAAGGTGTTACCCTTACCACAGCTCACTAAATAATTATTAGCTACTATTATTTCCTTATAGAGGAGGAAACTGAGTTACCTAGCTTGTTACTTTCAGGGTTTAAATAACATATTACATTTGCTTTTTGTTTCAGTTGTCTTGAAACCTAACACTCCACCTCCCCGCCCTTTTTTTGAGGGGGGGGGGTAGTTAGGTTATTTACTTAGGTATTAATTTTTTTTAATGGAGGTACTGGGGGTTGAACCCAGAACCTCCTGCAGGCTAAGCATGCGCTCTACCACTGAGCTATACCCTCCCCTTGCTACGTTTCCATTGTCTTGAAATCACATGGAGTATTGTTCTTTATTTCCAGAACACTGAGTTTTCACTCAGCTCAGTACTTTTTCCTTGATTAACAGCTCCAAACTGGTCTTCCAAAGATAGCCTTAGAATCTTTCCATTCAATATAGTGGAGTTAAGACCTGCCCTTGGGCCCCAGGTCTTCTTAGTTAACTGGTCTCTCTGAGAAACAGTTCACAGTGACTCAGCATACCTGATTTTTTTTTTTTTTGACTATCAGATAAATTGTAATTGCAACTGACATTGGATAACAAATCATTATATAGAAAAGATTTCCTGATGGCTTGACTAGAAACTGTCCATGGTGTACTGCCTGGAATGTTTTCATTTTCGTAATATGGAGCACTGTAAATTATTATTTCCCACTTTTTACAGTTCTTCAAGCACTTTCAGGACAGCTGATTTGAGAAGCATGTTTAATATTCTGAGTGTAGAAATAGTTGAGACTTGCTTCTTCAGTCTTTGTAGAGGCTTGGAATCAGGGCCTCCCCTTTAAGGAAAAAACTGAGAAAATATTCAAACGGTAACCTTAAATTGCCTTCAGAAATGAACTACAGATTAAAAGTGAAATTTGAAATTGGATAACCACTTCTCTTGATGACTTTCTAATTCCTGTAAAATGGCCTTGCTCTTGTGAAACTTGTAGCCATTTCCATCAGTTTTGCTCAGCTGTGTTTTGTTGTGGCTGCTTCTTCTGAATTGGTTGAGGCTTCGCCATGGACTGCGAGTAGGACTCCATTTCGGGCCCTTCTGTTTTTAGTGTTTATCCATCCACACTAAGTGGAATTACTGTGGATATTATTATTTACTCTAGCTGGTTGTTAAAATGTTCAGTGTCACACTGAAAACCTTATCACAAGCTGGGGCCCTTAATTTCTCTGACATTTTCAGAGCAGACTTGGGGGATCCCTCATCCTCTGGGAAAGTAAGGTGGTGATAACGTGTGGGGGCAGTGCCGGGTTTCAGTTAGATGTTCAGTAGTTATAGCATGAGCTTTAATGTCATGCATAGGAGACCTGGCCACGGACAAGCTATTTAATCACCCTCTCTACCCATCTTTCATAACAGTGTCTACCTCATGGGTTGTTGTGTGTATAAAGATGATCCACTTATGATGACATTATTAGCCCAATATCTGGCACATAGTAATTCCCTTATGAGTACTAGTAATTAATTAGTATTATTGTTCATAATAATAGGGATGCTAAATTCTAGAGACACTGAAAATACTCTTGCTGACACATATTTTGTATATTGAGATGGTGATAGTTCTCTAGTGTCATTCTTCTCCTTTTCTCTATAACTTTATTTAGCTTTTGAATAATACTAATGATCAAGTCTTAAAAACTAATGTTCACTCAGTGTTACATTAATAGGAGAAAATGAAATATTTTCATAGCAGTTCTTAACGTTAATTCAATATACATCTGAAGTCATATAATGCACTCATTTTCTGTGGTACATGTCATAACACTGCTTTGGGAAATGGGATGGTAATAATGGTAGCAGCAATAACAACTTTTATACTTACATCTGAATTAATATGGAGAGTATGTATGCCTGTGCATTTCAGGTTATTATTGTTGAAGATTTCACAAGTTTTGAATTATCAAGCTTTGCTGGACTTCAGCCCTTGTAATAAAATAATATTTCAGGCTGTAGTATAACCCACCAGCTTGTCATCCATGTGATAGCTAGACAGACAGGTAGTCACTTTTTAAAAAATTTTGTTTTGAGATAATTACAGATTTATAGGAAGTTGCCAAAAAATGTACAGAGAAGTCCTGTGTACACTTCACTCATTTTCCCCCAAAGGTAACATCTTACATGATGATAGTGTAAAGCAAAACCAGGAAATTGACATTGGTACAATCAACCGAGTTTATTCAGATATGCAAATATTTTGTCTAGTCTATAACTTATCTTTTCATCCTCTTCATGGGATCTTTTGTAGAGCAGATGTTTTTTTAATTTTGTTAAGGTCCAATTTATTTGTTTTTCCTTTCTATAATCTGGAGTGTGTTTCTCCAAAGCTGATCCACACAGCACCTGCTTTGGAATCATCTGAAGTGCTTGTTACGAAGCCCATTTGCTTGGGCCCCACCCCATGTATTCTGAATCAGACTCCCCAGGATGGGGTTTGTTAGTCTGTTTGATTTATGAAGCTCCTTAATAACTGAGAACCACTGATTCAGAGAGTTTGTCCTTGGTTTTTTTCCTTCTTGCTCTACCTTGTCTGTGGGTCAGCCTATTCCTTTCTACCACTTGTCTTATCAAATATGTGTAGGTAGCTTCTATACAACCTCTCTGATGAGCTCCAGAGTATCTCAGTTGCTGGATACTCTCTGCTACTATACATAGAAAGTCGTTAATATGTAGATTATTGGTTAGATGTTATTTTTCTGGACCCTTGTGAATAAGACATGGTAGAATAAAAACTATCCTAATTATTATTTATAGATTGTCAAAAGGCCTCAGCATTTTTCCTGATGCTTGAAGTTATTTAATTGTATAATATTTGGGAGGGTTGTTATGTAAATATATATCTAAACAGTCTTGAGGTTATTTGTATTTTTTTTTTTTTGGTCTAATATTTCTACCTCTTCTTCCCTTCATTAGAGGAGATAATTTGATACGATCCGTATTTGGAGAAAACTTTACAGCACTTGATGAATATTAGTATTCCTGTGGCTTAATGACCTAATATTTAGATGTTTGGTTCCTCTTTTTAAAAATGTAAAGTCTTTTTTTAAGCATAAAGAACTATTCCTTGTGTCTTCAGTATCTCTCTGAAAACTGAGTTTCACATTTGGTTATTTTATTTGACTTTGGAATGTAATTAGAATATTAAAATGTCAATTTTAGAATGTCTCAATTTTATATCATTTGAACTAGTTAGGCTTTATTTATTTATGCAAATTAAATTCTCATTTTATGTTTTCTCCCAAGTCATTTGCTCTGTTCAATCCATGTTTCTAGCTGCTTCAGTCCCTTAAAAATTAGTGTCCCTTTAAGATGATAGGACATGCTGAAACAGGCCTTATACTGAAAGATAGCTGCTAAAATGATGATGAAATAAAACTGTTTCTTACACCTTGATCTTGCAAGAAAGTGATAAATTTAGGGAACAGTGCTTAATGGTGTTTGTGTCTTCTACAGTGCAATCAGAATTCAGAAGGCAAGAAAAGAAAGCTAATTTTATCTTTGTTGTAAAGTTAGATTCATTCATTACCCCAGTGGAGAATAGCAATAGCTGTGGGTCATGAAGTTTCTCCTGTAATGAGGAATATTATGTGCTACTCTATCATTGTATCATCTTTCACGTGTGCAACTCTCAGGAGAGTTTGACGTCAGAGACGTTTGAGTTCCACGTGGGCCAGCTAGCCCTGGTGACACAGTCTCCACTGACTTCAGATGGCCATGTCACTGACATGTGCTGTGGGATATACAAGGGGATCTAGTGAAAGTGTGATTGGTGTATCTAAACAGAAACGCATTGATAAGTAAGTGATCTCTAAAGGCTGATGCTGGTAGGAGTATATTAAGGCTGGTGCAATCCAGGATGGAGTCTTCTCTGCCTTCACTGGATGTCAGAATTAGTTTATAGCCATGGCTTTGTCTTGGACCTCACCAAAATTTGAAACAATTTATCCTCCGAGACTTGAGACCCCAAAAGAGTTACTGTCTTTGACCTTGACTTCCTATCACTCTCTCCTCTTCCTTCCTCCTACCGGACCTGGTTATTTGTCCCTCTTGTGGCACCCAGCCTTCTTTCTGTCTTCTCTGTTCATCTGGTTTTGGTGTCATTACCATAGTTTGGACATCAAGTAAGCTGACTCAGCAGGACTGCCTAGTTTTTCATACCTCTTGTCCTTCTCTGATCCATCTGGCAAATCCTGACCTTAAGAAAGCTTTGTCATTCTCTTATCTTTTGCTCCTAGGATAAATAACTTTTTTGTTGTGGACATTCAGGGAACTGAGTTGTATTCTTTTTTCCCTCTCCTGCCAGGTCCTCATGGATACTTGGTAAACCTTTCATGTCCCTCTAATTGATTCCACTTCCATAGGGGCTGTTTGAAGTGTTTTCCTCTCTCAAGACCATACTTCCATCCCCATATCTCTGCAGAATTCTTGCTGCTTGCTTTTCTGAGAAGATCAAGGCCATTAGATGTCAGTTCGTCCAACTTTCTTCTTTTCGATCTCCAATTCTGTGAATTTTTTGTCTTACTTCCATTCCTCGTGTTTCAAACAACTTTAAAGGTCTTCTTTTCCAACTCTCACCTCCTTGCTTCTGCCCTTAATCATATACCTTCCCAGTCTTGTGAGACCCTGATTTGTCATTATATCCTTCCTTTTTTGTAACTTAAGTTTGGTAACTTCTCACCGTATGAAAATACTCTTTAGAGTAGGATTTCTGAACTATCGACATGTTGATATTTTGGGCACAATCGACATTTTGTTGTAGAGGGTGTCCTGTGTATTGCAAGATACTTAGCAGCAACCCTTTACTCACCAGCTGCCAGTAGCACTCTGGAGTTGTGACAACCAAAAATGATTCCAGACATTGCTAAATGTCTCTCAAGGAGCAAAATTGCCCTCAGGTGAGACACTACCTTAGAAAGTCTTCTTGCAACCAAGCCATTCCATCTATTACCATTCTCCTTTTCTTTTCATTTCCATTATCACCAAGTTTCCC
Source organism: Camelus bactrianus (assembly GCF_048773025.1). NCBI lineage: Eukaryota > Metazoa > Chordata > Mammalia > Artiodactyla > Camelidae > Camelus > Camelus bactrianus. Next base: position 58,155,363 of record NC_133543.1, read on the forward strand.
TTGTGGCCTCCTCACACTCCTTATCTCCATTTCCTCACCATTCAATCAGTCCTGAATCAGGCTGCTGACACCACTCATTACCGAAAATACTCTCAGAGGACCAAAGTGACCTTCTGGCAGCCAAATCCAGTAAGTGGCCTTTTCTCAGTTCCTTAATTTGCTGCAACACTTGACACTGTAGCTTCATTTTTATGGTATCCGTCTTAATGTATTCTTTTGGGTCTATTCCTATCTCCCTGTTTCCTTTAGATCCTCTTTCTACTATAGTTTCTAAATCTGGGAACTCTCCTCTGTGTCGGCCTCAGCTGTGTTCTTCACAGTTCTCATCTCTTCTCATGTCTCTTCTGGTCACTGCTATGTAGATGATTTCTAAATATAGATTGCATCTCAGCTGCACTCTAGGCTTATGTGTCCTTTTGCCTTTTAGATATTTCTATTTGATCTTCTACATGACACATGAAACTCAACGTTGCAACATATTCAAAAATGAACTCCTGGTGGGGAGGATATAGCTCAAGTGCTCAGCATGCACAGGGTCCTGTGTTCAATCCCCAGTACCTCCTCTAAAGATAAATAAATAAATAACGTAATTAGCTCCCCCCTCAAAAATAAATAAAATTAAAAACAAACAAATGAAAAACAAAACAAACTCCTCACCTTCCCTCCTTCGTTGATTTCTCTTAATGGTATTACAGTCCTTTACTTCAATGGTTCCTGAATGTTTTTGGTTGTACAGCACAACAGTAAAAGGTTTTGTGCATGTTATATCCAAAATATGATATTTATTAATAAATATTGTACATGTATAATAGTATTATAATAAACATAAAAAATAGAAATTTTATAAAGATTAGGGAAGATAAAATTAATATTTAAAATTTTAACAGTAAAATTTTTTGTTCTCTCTGAAATATTATTAATAAGTTAATATGCTGCTCTCTTTAAAATCCAGATTTAGTATCCTGTTATACAGAAATCTAAGTCCAGTTTATTTTGATTCTTGATTTTAATGTTTTAGTTGAAAAAGATACCCTTTAAACACATGTGGATTCATACAGAAGAAGTATATTGTTGGCTATACTTATGAAACCGTAATTTTTGGGTAGAATGGTGGTTGTCAGGGGCTGAGGAGGAGGGAATGGGGGGTGTTATTTAAGGGGCACAGAGTTTCAGTTTTGCAACAGGAAAAGTGTCTGGAGGTGGATGGTGGTGCTGATTGCACAGCAATGTAAGTGTACTGAACGCCGCTGTGTTAGACACTTAAAAATGGTTTAGATGGTAAATTTTATGCTTTGTGTATTTTACCACAATAAAAAATAATAACTTCAAAAGTGCTTAACTGAGAACCAGTCACATAATAATCACTTAAGAAAAGTTAATAATTGCTACTATTGTTTCTGTACCACCAACCTTGCTGACTGCTTCCACAGGCCCATTCGTACTTCTCAGTGTCCTAACTTTGGTTCCATAATTGATCACCTTGCCCATTGCATCTCACGCAGTTCCTTATATGTAGTAGGTACTCAAGAAACATGTATTGAATAAATGATGTGACAATGATGGATTACAATCACTTTTTGCTTTTCTTTAGGGATTTCGTTCTATGACCAGGGGGATGGCTTATAATTAACTATTTAATTCATTTTGATTTTGTACCTTAGATGTGCTGATGGCATTCTACATGGATGCGTATTCATGGCAGAAGTTTATATTTAAGGCAGTTAAGCACATATAGCACAGATAGGCTTTTTTTTACTCTGGAAGTTATCTTGCTTCATGTTGTATGTTGGTCAGTTAAGAAGTTGTATTTTGTGACTTTAAAAAAGATGTCTTATAAAGTTGTGTAAGTTAACATGATTGCCTCGGACAAGAGAGGCTTTAAGATGATTTTAAAATATGTCTTGTGAAAGGGTGATTGAGAAGCTCTGTTTTTAAGTAGGTTAGATATGGAAAAATGTGCACTCAGAAAAAGAAAAGGGAACACTTTGGTCTAAATCTTTCACAGCTAAAACTCTAAAACTGCGTTTTACTTGCTGCTTAACCAGTAGTTTTTGACTTTTCCCATCTCATTTGACGAAGTACCTGCCTTCCCTTTCTTTCTTCACTGGCCACCAGTAACCTTTTTGAGCAGTTGTCCAGCTCAGCAGCCATGTTCCAGTAAAATGCACTCACAATTCCCACATCTCTCTTGGCTTCACCGTCTCCTCCTCCTCTTTGCTCCCTTCTCCATGAATCAGCGGATGTGGATGATGTCATCTTTTCGTTTGGCTGTCTGGCCGGTGTTAAATGTCGCCCTGCCAGAAGTCAAGCGTGGCAAGCCTGCTCCGGCAGTTTTTGCTCTTATTTAAATCGGTGGAAGTTTTGAATGAACAAAGAATTTTGAATGCTGGAAATTGGTTAAAAAAAACCACAAAAATCAACCCAGGGATCAGAAATGGATTAGGAGTCCCTGTAACCTGAAGCCATGAATCAGTGGTTGATGCAAACAGTGATTTCACACCATCTTGTAGTGCTTTTCAAAATGCTGCTAGTTGGCCAAAATCCGAGTAGGATATAATGCCCTAAGTTTTTATCATAGAAATGTTAGATGAGCTCACTTAATCATTTAATTCCTGTGTTAAACATTAAAAAACTATTCATTTTAAGTTTTTTTACAATACAGCTATGAAACAATATACACAATATATGTACACATAAGACCTTCAAAAATGAACTTGTATTTTCTGATATAAAATTTATTTATGGAAATATTATTTAAATTATATTTATATATTTCATATATTTTATTAATATATTTATATACAAATATAATGTATAAGCCATATAAAATTGATAACCTGTATAGAAATTTATAAAATCTATAACCTCATGTAGCTGGTATATTACAAAGACTTCTCTGCTTTCTCAGGATATAAATTGCTCTGCTTGAGAGTGAGTACTGTTCACAGTTCGTAGAGAGGACCTACGTTCCCATCTCACTGGCCTGCTCCTTGGCAGGGAGTGGCCTGTATCTAGAGGTGAGCGAGAGGATGGAAAGGCTTGAACAACATTTTTCCCTGGTTGAGCCAGTAATCTGGATCATAAGAGTGAAACAGCACATGCATTACATTTCTGTTTCATTTAATCCCACCAATTACCTAACATTTTCATGTGGAGATCTCACCGGTATCTTTAACTTTTTAACATTTTGGTCAAAAGCGACATTTTTTCCCCTCTACTTACCAACTAAGCCTTTGCCTCCTGTCTTTGTGTGAGATGTCTCCCCATTTAATTAGTTGCTCCAACCAGAAACCTGGGGTCTACTTGATGCCTCTCTCCGTCACTGCTCTCCCCCACCCACACTAAACTGTCCTATCCATTCATCTCCAATATATATCCCAAACACACCCTCTTCTCCCACTGCCATTGCCATGGGTTTCCAATTTCTTGTCCTCCTCTATCCATTCTTTTAAAAATACAAATCCAGTTCTGTCTCTACTCTGTTTAAAGTCTTTAACTGCCTCCCATTACACTTAGGAAACAAAAGCAATCAAACCAAAACCCAAATCCTTAATTTGGCTCCGAATTACTTGGCTCCTACCTACAAATATCAGTTCATTTCATGCCTTCCTGTCCTTGCACACTCTGCTCAAACTTCACCGGTCTCTTGTCAGGTCCTAGTATGCCCAGCTCTTTCTTACCTCAGAGCCTTTGCACATGCTGTTCCCTCTGGCTGGAGTGTCCCCTCCCACTTCGGCCTTCAGTCTTAGCTTAAATGCTAATTCCTCTGAGAATCCTTCTCCTCTTAAGTTAATTTAGGTCCCTCTTACTATTTTTTTTCTCATAGTACCAATATCATTTCCTTCTAGCATTTAGTATTTGTAATCATATGCTTAGCTGTTTAACTTTTTAATCTGTCTCTCACATCAGACCATAAGTCCCTGAGAGCAACAACGCGTCTGTTTGGTGTGACACCACATCCCCAGTTTCTTGCACCGTCTGGCACATAATAGAGGCATAATATGTTGCATGAGTATGAATAAGTGAATGCCTTTTATAAAAAGAGAATAATAATATTATATTCCTGACATTTCCTCGGAAGTGTCAAAGGTGGTAGATGGCTCTACTGAAGGCATTCAGTAGCTGATGCTACGACTCTGTATGCTTCTAGCGTTTCATGTGATGCTGAACATCCATGTTTCTGTTCAGAGGGAGACTACCGCTTATGCTTATTTCACGGCTCCTGACACTTGGTTAACAATTTAATTTTAAATCACTACTGAGACTTGCCTCCAATGGAAAAACGGATTTTATCTAGGTTGTTTAAAATGTATGAGCCTTACTGTACTGTGTAGAACAGCAAAAATAATTTGCTGCTTTGGTAGTGGAAAAAAATGTATTTTCTCCATATGTGTTAGTTTACCCCCTGCAAAGGGCTAAGTTACAGATGCAACATTATCTCTGTAATAAAAGGATTTTTATTGAATGGTAGGTAAAGCTGTAGCAGCCATATTAAAACACACTTTTCCAGAGTATGCTCCATTTCAGGGGAAACAGGGATGCAAATGTGAAATGACATGATGGATTTGACTGCAGCACCTTCTTACTTGGTGATTCGGCAGAACTCAAGCGTGTCTTCCACTGCCAGTGGGTTTGTACCACTCAGGAGGGCTGTGTGCGTAGTGCCTGTCTCCTTGCTCAGCTGGGATATGGTGGTTAATTTTTCTCTAGAATGACTTTTCTAGATCCAGTGGCTGAGTATACTTGAAATATAATTTCTGTTTTATTCTTAATTAAAATAAATCACTGTAACATATGGAAACCTATTCATAATTGCACTTCTGCTAGTTTGAAAATGCTGTTACAAAGTATATGCAGTGAACTCTGTTGTTTGCTAGGAGTCTGACTCAAAACTCAGGCTGGGAACCAGGTGTCCCTGTGTTGTGGTGGGACATAGAAAACAACTCAGCTATACGCTTTCATGAAGAGGAGGCTGGTTCTTAGTCCAAGTCAGTGCATGGTCAACACCTGTGTACAAAATACTCTGTTAGACCATGTGTGGAATGCACGCAGATTGAACAAATACTCCTCTAGTGAGAAATAAGTATACGTGAAATAATTAGATCCAGTGATGTACACACAGGGCTCTTCCATCTTCAAGGTGCATGCACGTGTACACTGTGTTTTGGGGCCTCACTGCAAACTCTTTGAAGGAGGTGGGAGTGGTGTGTGACTGGTATTGTTGTATCTGATTTACTGATGGCACAACTGAGCCTCAGATGAATTCAGATGTGTTCACAGGTTTATAGGTAAGTGGTAAGTGGCAGAACTGGCCCACAAAGCCGTGCCTTAGATTCTAAGCCCCAGCCTAAAATTTCATCGTACACACTGGGAATTCAAAGGAGGGAAAGATTCATGTGCCACAGGGATGCTGGCCTGTGGTACCTGCACAGCCCCTGCACCCCTTGTGCTCATAGTTTTGGAAGAGACCCTGAGAGCTAACTTCGTAGCCTCCATCCAGACCCTGGCCCCTTCCTCTCTCGCTCCATCACTTCTGTCCTCTCTTTGGTGCTGCTGCAGTTCTGACCTGACCACTAGTTCTCACCTGTCTCTCTGCTTCCAGTTTTTCCCTTGATTTAACCTCCCTTTCGTGTCACTAGTCTTTATTTCCTTTCTTCCCTTCACTGTTGGAGCATTTTCTGAATCTCTCTGTATGAAAGCCATTCGCACACGCCACCCAACCCCGAAACTCCTTATCAGTAAGATCCCCAATGGCATTTGAGTTCCTGTCTCTCAGTCCTTCCTTTCCTTGGTCTCCACACAGTCTGCCTCTGTAGACCAGCCACTGTTTCCTGAATGTCTTCTCTGGTGGACTAGATTCTCGCATCGTCCCTTCTGGCTGCATTCCTGCTTTGCTCTGTCTTCCAGTGCTCTACCTCTCTGCTCCTGAAACATTGACACCCCCAGAGTTCCGTGGTCTTCTGAGGCATAAGAACTGAATTATCCGTGGCCATCTGTTCCTGCCCAGTAGCTACCCCTACCACCAAAAGATGACCACCCCTGTGTTCTCCCAAGGTTCCAATCTCTACATATCATATCACACTGTGCCCAAAATGGAGCAGAAGTTCTTTCCATCTATTATGGAATCATTCTCCAGTTTCCCAAAATAGAAGCCTTGATGTCATCTTCAGGTGGGGTCATCCGGAAACCTTGATGCTTTTATCTTGGAATTATTTATTATGGCCTCCTGATTAGCCTCCCTTTCAGTCTCTCCCCACTCCAGAAAGTCTTCCATTCCCCTCTAGAGTTACCGTCCTCTTAATTTAGTCTGATGATGTCACTCTCCTGATTAAAGGTCTCTGACTCCCATTTGTCTTCCTGACAGGGCAAGAGCCAATTCCATTCACAGTGACTAGTGACTGGGCCCTGCGTGCAGTAGACATTCAGAAATATTTGTCGAATGAATAAATCTGGTTCCAGTCTCACCTGTCAACTTTATCTCCCAGTGACCTGCCCCCATGCTGTTGTGAACCCCACTCTTCTCACCATTTCCCAAACATCTCCAGTTCTTGATTGTTTCCTGCTTGTGTTGTTTTTATGTGTCTGTGTTCCTTATTAAATTTCAAATCAAATCTATTTTCTCTTGGGCATCTTATAACTTATTTTTCAGTTCTGAAGAAAGAATCCTTTTGTCTTTTTCTTCATTTTCTTGAATTCAGTCAACTCTCACTGCATTTCTTCCCTTTTTTGTTCTTGTTCATGTCTGATGTTAACTTTTGTATTTCTAATTCTAGAGTTTGTTTTTAATTCTGCAAGTGCTTGTGTGAGGATACTTAATTCAGTTTGGAATGTGGTGTTACAGTTTTCTTCTGCTTCATGGTTTTGGGTGGGGAGAATTTTCAGCAGCTGTTTGATTTTTGTGCTGATATCTTTCATTGGTAGGCATTTCATGGGTTCAGGAGCTCTCATGGTTGTCAGAGGCACATTTCTTCAGGGATGATGGTGGTGATGGTGAGGGTCTGGGGTGCCCCCCCCTTCATTTCTCCTTCCTTCACTGCCATGGCACTACTCCTTCCTTTATTCCTTTCTCTTCCAGAAGCAGCACTTCTCTGAGGTCTGTGGCCTCTCTCACTTTCCAGCCCTTGCTCTCCATGCAGCTGGTGCTGAGAACTACCAGTCTCAGACCTGTGTGTGGTATGTGGGCACTCAGTGCAGGGCTTTATTTCCCTCCACGGGGCTGACTTTCTTTCTATGCCATCTCTGCCCCTGTTCTCCTTTTCACAGAGCTTCCCCGCTCTTCACACCCACTGGTTTGAGCAGCAGCAGCAGGAACTGTGTTGGAAACTGGTGTTTATTTCTCCATGGACAGGGACTTTGAAGTTTGTGATATTCTCTGTCCCTAATAATGCTTAGTGGCTTGGGTCTCTTGATGACATTTGCCCTCTTGTTGATTTGTGGTCTTTGGGGAAGGATGTGTACAGAAGAGAGATTTGGGTCCATGCAGCTGCTATCATCCTCCAAACCTGGAAGTTCCTGCAAGGAAAGTTATATTCTCCTCACTTTTAGGTGACAGAACCAAGGCTAAGAAAAGCTAAGTGACTTGGCCAAGATTGCACAGATAGTAAGTACCAGGATAAAAGAAGATTTTGTTATTTTGCTTATATCAGAAAAAGGTTAATCCCTTGTGAAGTTTATTGATTATTTAGATGAGGGGCAATGTAAATTTTCTTGATAAATATAAGAGTACTATGGGGAAGTAAAGGTCCTCCGAAAATGTTTAATGTTTCCTGAAAAGAAATTTCAGGTTCATTTTGTAGGTGTGATGGTATGTAAATACATACAAACAGAAGGTTTGTGTGGCTTTCTCTTTCTACAAGGAAATGAATTTTTTTCTATGATTTTTCTCTCAGTGCAAATTGTTAAAGATCAGCAAAGAATGTAGTTCAACTCACAACCCTGCTGTTCATTGTTTTTAGATCAGAAAAGGACAGCCACTGGTGGAGAACATGGTTCTTTTTCATTAAGGAAGGATCAGGGAAATACTGCTCTCTGTGCAGACGGTTGTGTCAGCTTCCTTTTAATGTGAGGAGGAGGATGGAGACATTTGTGTCAAGTCTTCAGTCTCAGTGTTTCTCTTGAGCTTTGGTTTGGGAATTTGAGAAAAAGAGTGTCGGGTATTTTCGAGGAAGAGATGAGAGTTCTCTGATTTGTTTCATTTTCTATCATACAAGTAACATCTACTCACGCTGGTATTTGAAAAGCAAAAAAGTATGAAGAAAGAAAAAAGTCACCTAAAATCTTATTATCCAGAATTAACTATTGTTAATTTGCTGGTATTGTTTGCCCTGCTGGTGCTTTTTTTTTTTTTTTTCTATTGTGTCTTTTTTCAAACAAAATATTGTGTATGCTAGTTTGTAGCCTCCTTTTTTGACATGCTGATAAAATGTGAACATTTTTCCAATAAATCATCTATGGCATGGTATTTAATAGTTGTACATTTATTCTGTTACGTAGATGTACCATCCTTTTACCTAACCAGTCTGCTATTTTTGATTTAGGTTGCTTTAGGTCATTTTTGCTGTTAATAGCATTATAATGAATGTTCTTGCAAGTATATTTTTGTATATACTTCTCATACGTAGAGTTACTGACTTCCCTATTAAGATTGATTGTTGTTTTTCTGTTTGGAGAAATAGACTAAAATATATAGAACCTCTGTATATCTATTTACTTTCCTTTAACTTTTCAATATTTGTTTTGTGTTTGAGTTTACTCCCTACAGGCTCAGTCCTTGACCCTCAGTTTTCCTTCACCCTCAGTTTTCCTTCCTCCAGGCTTGCTTCTGCATCAAATTATTTTGTTTTCTGCAACTTTGGATGCCATCTCTATGCTGTTGACACCCAGTCACTGACCTTTCAGCCAATTTATAAGTAAATCTTCAATTGCTATTATAGTATGTCTAACTAGCTGTTTGATTCATAGTCTTGCAGCAGCAAGACTGAGCATGCATGATCCTTCCCACTCCCCCAGCAGGAGAGAGTTCTGAGCTGCAGGGCCGAGTTAATCTAACTGCCTACTGGACACTTTTCCTCAGGTCACTGATAAGATTTCAAGATTTCAAACTTCAAGTACAGAGTTATAACCATAGCTGCTAAAGTTTTATTGAGATTATTGTGTGCCAGGAATCATGCTGTTTTACTGTACATGCAGTAGCTTATTTTCTCACAACAGCCATATAGGTGGTCCCATAATTCCCACTTTATAGATGATGAGAACAGAGGCTTACAGAGAACCTAGAAAATCTCAGTGTACTCTTTACAGATCTGCTGTGTGTTTTACAGAATGGAATTCTTGATGCTTCACCCTACAGTGTCTTCCCAAAGTATTTCTTATCTTGGCTAATGGTGCACTGTAGTCCAGGAGCTCATGCCTGAAAATTAGATACCTTGGTACCTCTTTCTCCCTCATTTATTCTTATCCCCTGTTGATCCTACCTTCCAAATATATCTTGAGTAATGCCACAGTTCTGCACACCTGCTGCAACCCCCCACCCCGCTGCCCCTAAAGCAGGCCACCACCATCTCCTGCCTCAACAGCGCCTAGCCCGTGCTTCTCCTCTTGCTCCTCAGGACTAGTCCCCACACACAGGATGGTCTTTTAAGAATGCAGCTCTAACCCTTCATTCCCCTGTTCACAGCCTCCTGTTGGACTCAGGGCAAATACAAGTCCCTGTTCTGATTTGGAAGGCCGCTGCTTCTCTTCCCAGACTCACCCTCGCCTCCCTTGACCAGGCCACACTGTCTCGTCCTTGAGGCTTCTGTACCTGCTCTTCCTTCTGCCTGGAATGCTCCTCAGCTCCTTCTTCACCTGAATAACTCCTGCTCCTCCTTCTGGTTTCTTTTTAAATGCTCCTTCTGCTGAGCAGAAGCCTTCTCAGATCTGTGATGTCAGTGAGGATTCCTCCTTACGCTCTCAGCCCCAGCTCTTCACCTTCACCAGACCGAGCATAGTTAATAGACTCATAATCTTAGACTGAGATTCATTTGTAATATAATCTTAGACTCTGAGGGATTACTTATCTGATATCTTCCTCCCCCCGTCGCCCCACCTGTCAGCGCCCTGGGAAGCCTGGGACTGTGTCTGTTTGTTCACCCTTGAGCCTCAACCCTAAGTACAATCCCTGGCAGATAAGGAGACATTCGTCAAATATTTGAATTAAAAAAAAAAAAAGTATAAACATACTGAGCTCTGGCTGCACCTGGCTGTGAGGTGAGCTGGGATGTCTTTTTTTTTGCCCAGGGATGTGGGTGTGTATTTGATTCTCCGTTGGTCCAGGGGGAGCCTAAGGATGTCAGGCCTGGGACCTACCTTTAGGCAAACAAGGAAGTGGTGGGCTCAGGGAGTAAAAGATGGTATATAATGGGGGAATAAGACCCAAAGCCATATAGAAAGAGCCACAGCCCTGCTTCTGTCCCAGTAGGACAGCCCACTGTGATCCTAGTAGGGGCTGAAGGCTGGGATTAGACCCAGTTCTTAAAGTTTTTATCTGATAAACTACCCTACTCTGTCAATATTGTAAAGTCAAACTTAGCAACAGTTACTACGGGTCTTTTTTCTTCTTCTTCTTCCTGCTCCTCTCAACTCAAGGAGTATCTGTGTTTAATTTTCTGTAGTATAAAATTTCATTACCTGTGTGTGCCAGATTTGCCTACAAGGGCTTTCTATGGGAGCAGAAAAGAGATTACAAGGGGCCCTTCATGGTTGGTCACTGCAGAGGAGGCGGTGTTCAGCAAGAGCCTCCCAGAAACCATCGTGTGTCATTCTGGCCATCAGATCTGTCCTCCAAGGCACCTGTGTCGGGATCTCTTAAGGCTCACAGTAGTTTTGGATTTGAAGGCATTTGTTCTTTCTGATCACACTCTCTTCCTGCCCGAAGCAGTGAAGCCACAGAACTATGTTGATTTAAATTCTTAATTTCTGTAACAGCGACAATACCCTCATAGGCACTGGTGACAAATGAAGATGATTTCTGTATTCCTGTTCTACTGCATTTTCCTCATCAGACTACAGATAACGGTGGCAGCAGCCATCCTATATGTGTGCTTATCATTGTGTTATTTCACCTTTTGACATGCTGGGCTCTGAGCAGAAAGAAATGTGCTTTTCATATTTCCATGCCTGTAGATTTATCCTTTGTATTCTTAAGAATATCTGAGACTGAAGAGCTGTGTTCTGTTGAAACTACACTTGACCAGATGAGCTACTACACCAAAAATGTTCCCTGGGCACTTGAATGTGGATTCTGATCGTCGTGGATTTTGTCCAGCAAAAGTCCCACCGCAGAAGAACAAGATTACTCAAGACTATTAAGTCAAGAGAGTGAGAGGAAGCTGGAGACCAACTCGCCGAGGTCCTCCAAAGCTCTTGTATTTGCTGAGAATAGTCAAACAAGGAATCAAAGTGAAATATGTCATAGGAATGAGTAAGGGGCATAGTGTACAGTGCAGGGATGCAGGTGAGCAGTTTTAGTTCATGCAAGACAGAAACATTATAATCTTAATTTATACTTAGAGAGAAGGTTACAAACAATCATGAGCAAGGTTACAGTGTTCCAAATAATTGATAACCCAGACCACCACAGAGTCTCTATACAATGATCAGAAATCGTCTAAGCATGCTAAGCAGCCCAGCTGTTCCCAGCTAAGGGATACGTCATAGTCTTCTGTGACCATCCACCTATGCCTGACAAGCAAAGCATGTCCTGCTGGTTAGGGCAAGGGACGAGTTATGGTTTTCCGTAAGCACAAGCAGCCCTGAATCTGTGACCTTGAACTAAACAAAGCGAGCAAAGCATGTCTGCTTTTTAAGGCAAGGAGACAGTTTGTAGCCGATTCCTCAGATTCCTGCGAGCAAAGCAGCTTCAAGGCAACTAAGCTAAGTTCCACAGATAAGGTGGTGACTGGTATTGAGAGTTTAGTCTTTTGTGCTTTTGAATATTTTGTCTTGAAGGAGCAGTATAATGACAAATATAGAAAGCATTCGTTTTGATTATACATTTCTTATGTGCTTACATAAAGGTGATAATACATAAAGGTGAGAATATGATTTGGGAAAAGCAATTATTACAATATCAAAGTTTGTTAACCCAAGTTTGTGCTCCCACACTTGGAGATTGCAAGGGCTCATGGTTGATAGCACTGGAAATAATTTCTGCATTGAAAAGCTACCATCCATTTTTTAAAAAGTGTTGCCCAAAAGGTGTAGAGCCTTGAATGTTGCCACTTCATTTCTCCTTTTTAAAAATAGGGTTAATGTTAGTCAGTTACAACAGGGATTGGCTAAATTTATAGGAGGTCCAGGTAGTAAATATTAGGATGTTCATGAGGCATACAGTCTGTTGCCAGCCACTCAGCTCTGCTGTCCTAGTGTTGAAAGCAGCCAGAGATTACTACAAAGATAAATGGGCATGGCTCTGGGCCAAAAAAACTTCTTACAAAATAAGCAGAGGGCAAGATTTGACCCATGGACCGTAGTTTGCTGAAATAATTAGCATAATTGCCCAAACCAAAATAGTTAAAGCAGGGGAGAAGACTTGAGGGAAACAAAAAATAGACTTTTGCTCTCACATGGTCAGTGCCTAAACTCAGATTTTAGAGAGGAGCTCGGGGGTCTTTGTTAAACAGCTATGACTGAGTTAGATGCTGTCTATATGGAACTAACACATAGGGCATTTGAATGGAACTAAATTTAGATATGCAGAGAGACATAAATCCTACCCCATTCCTTATGATTAACGCTAATACTGTAGACTGTCTCTGGTCAGCATGAATTAGATGTCTGCTGTTCCTTCCTTCCTGGCTTGATGAGATCATGGCACAACTCTGTCTCAGAATAATTTTGGATCTTTACTAAAATAATATGAGCTTCTGGTAAGCAATACATCAAGGATTACCATGTGTGATCATGGCCCCTGGTGTGATCAGTATGAGAGAGCACTGGTTTCTCTGTAACTCCTAAACATTTCTGATGTAGAGCACTGTGAACAGAATTTATAGAAGGTGGCAAATACTAGAGAACATTCAGATCACTGTGTAAGAGTAGTTGTCACCATTGATGAGTTGTGAGAAAATAGTTTTCAGGAATTGCTTTTGAAGAAGTAGAAATGAGCAGCAAATTGAGTTGGTCAGTCATATTTGTGTGTGTGTGAGGAAACTTCCTCTAGGTGACATGAGAAGTTCAGACATTGAGGACTGAATTTGATATGGGTGAAGTTTGTTAGCAGTTCAGTAGTTTGATGGAATTTTGGATCTGGTCCAGCCCTTTCCACGTCACAGTTGGGGCAGTTGAGACTAGCTTGATAATACCATCATGCTCATTTTCTTACTTTGCTGCATTATCTACATGCTTTATATTCTGAAGGGTTACATTCAGAGCCAGCAAATCAAAAATGGATATAACAGTTAGTGTTATTTTTTTTACATGCACATTGATTTTATCCATCATTGTAGTGGAGATAGGGCTGCCAGTTGCCATATTTAGCAAATAAAAATATAGGTCACCAAGCTAAGTTTGAACTCCAGACAAACAAGGGATCTTTTTTTTTTTTTGATAAAACTATAGTGTTAAATGCAATATTTGAGACATACTTATGCTAGAAGATTCCTTGTTTAATTAACATTCAGATTTAACTAGCTGTCCTGTATTTTTTTGGCAACTCTACTGAGAGCATACCAGATGAAAATTGAGAAAGACTAGCCATGGTGGCAACCAGAGTAGGCTGTTTTGCAAATCCTAGCACCTACCTGGGGATCTTCTTAAAATTTTAATTTCCAGGTGCATACCAGAGACTGAACCAGTAGGACTGGGGTGGGGTTCAGGTATTAGTATTTATAGACAGTGTTCCCCAGGTCATCGTGCAGAGCTTTGGGGTCTACTGTTTTGTAATATTTATTTGCTGATGCTGTCTGGAACAGAAGTTTTCAAGGAGGTAGCTCTCTGGTCTCAATACCATTACCCTCCACTGGCTGAGACCTGTAAGAGTTTTGCTCCATTGATTGGGTGGTTGGGTACTACAGAAGTTGTCTTGAGGCTTACTTACCAAATTACTCAGCCCCTCACCTTCATTTCCTTCATATTACAGTGTGATATCAGGGCCTGGGTTTAGAGGAGAAGTGGGAACAGACTTGATAAAGTGAACTGATTTAGAGGAGGGGGTGACAGAGGAATGGTTCAGTCCAAAATTCTGTAGAACTTTCTTTCAAACTTCCTGCTCTTTCTCACTAAATTCCTTTGTTTTCCCACTTGTCAGTGTTTCCTTCTGAATGATAGAACTTTAGAGTTAAAAATGATCTTTGAAGAAGTTATCTGGTCCAGAATCCATGGAATGAATCCATTCAAGCCTTAGTATTCACATCATCCTGTGGTTTGACCTTTATGTCGGATTTCTCTGCTACAAAAGGGAGCAAGCAGAATCTAGTAGAAACAGTTGAGAAGCTCAGCTCCGTGATTTGGTGGACCACATGGGCAGTTAAGTGGTTTCATGGACATTGGGAAGCTGCGCTTTTTTGGCAGAAAAGCTATACAGCTCTATGATGTTTTAGAGGGAGAAAAAAAAAAAAAAGGAAGGCGCTGGTGTTTAGAGAAATCAGCATAGCCTCTTAGAGGAAGGATCCCTTCCATGAATAGGAGATGTTAAACTGTAAGGGGAAATGCAAACTTAGAACCTAACTTTAATTAGATTGTGAAGATTTTGCTAACAGGGTAATAGCTGGAGTGGGGGTCTTAGCTTCAAGTCTTAATTTTTCTTGAATTGACCAGCCTGTTCACTGAGGAGCTGTGTAATGTGCTGTAACAAAGGGATAAGACGTGAACAGTGTCAATCATATTTTTTGTTTAGCGGTTTCATAAACAGCAGCTCAGATGGTTTTCCTTGGGCCGTCCTGAAACCCAGTAGTTGGCAGGATTGGCTGGCACTTTTTAGGAAAGTCATATGGAAAAAAATGGACATGGCATTTGAGGCTACTTGAGCAGTGCACCAGGTCATTCATTTCATGCAAAACTAGAGGCCGTGATAGAGAGCGGAACTGAAAGGAACATGTTCTCCAAAAACAGATCTTAACACAGCGGAGCACTATAAGTAGGCATTTGGTACATATGTCTATTATTTGAAGATAAGATTAATGTAAGAGAATTTATCCAGGTGATCTTCTTATATTTTTGAATAAGATTGTATGTGATTTTTAAAAACATCACTTTGGCATGCTTATTTACTTTGAAAATTGAGCCAACAACCGCACACCAGGCCAACCTGTTTGTCTTCTCAGGGTACACCCTGACTCTTGGAAATTAGACTGGGACATCAGGGTAGAATTACATCTGGAAAACTCTCTCTCTCTCTCTCTCTCTCTGTCTCTCTCTCGCCCTCGCTCTCTCTCCAGCTTGTATTTTGTGGTAGTTGTAACTAAGTTTAGCCTAATAGACAAGTTTTTAAAAGTAAATAAATAAAGCCCATATGTCCACTGGGCTTCCTTGAGTTGAATGTATATATTCATCGGGGAGCCAGGTGTTTAGAAGTCTAGTTTTCCAATTTATAAGTATAACCAATTTGCATGAAGAATTTAATGTTTCTTATCCCTAATGTGATTTTTATATGAACTAATGAACATTGTTCTTGATGGTCAAGCTTCAGTGGATTTTATAAGGGTTGATTCTCAATTTTGAACATGTGAATTATCTACATCATTTAAAATCCTAAACCATCTTCCTTCTGTGATGTGGTTTTAGGCATCTTCTCTCAGCCATCAAGTTGAAGTGTGCACAGGACACTCAGACTTCTTCTAAAGGCCAAAATTTTTGCACTATTGTCCAAAATAAATCATATAGTACATCTTGTCACCAGATATGAATAGCATTTGTATTATCCATACTTTTGACTTATCAGTTCTATTACTGTTTTTTTCAGGCAAAAATTATTGAAAAACAAATGGATACACCTCATGTTTCTGTTGAAAGAAATATATTAATGATCTGTTCTACTGGTCCAGGGTGGAATGTGATCCATTAATAAAGACAAATCTTCATTATTATTAACTTTCTATATTTATACACTACTTCACAGTTTAGAAGTTACTTTTGCAGCCATTGCCTTACTTGATACTTAGCAACAACCCAGGGTTGTTTTGAGTGAGGTGTGCAGTGATCATTATTTCCAGCTTATAGGTTAATAAAACGAGGTTCAGAAAGGTGGAGCTTTGCCCAGAGATCTAACCACTACTAAATAGCACAGATGGGATGAAAGTTCTAGTTTTTTTTAAAGACCTTTAGCATGAGTTTCGAACATGTACAAAGTGAACAGAATAGTACAGTGAATCCCCATGTACTCATCATCCATCCTCTACAGTTATCCATATTCTTGTCATCTTATATCATCCATACCTTCACCAGCTCTTACCCCTACATGGTAATGATGGCGGTTTTTTATTGTTTTTTAAAATAAAGTTTACATACACCGAAAAGCACTAATCTTAGCTATATCGTTTTGACAAATGAATATACCTATGTAACTTACTCCCCTATTGTGATAATTACGTCTCCCAGAAAGGTCCTTTATGTCTCTTCTCAGGCACCTCCCCACCCATCTTAAGTAACCCCCAATCTGATGCTAATTTGCTTGTTTGTGAACTCTTTATACGAGTGAAATCTCTCAGGCTGGCTTCTTTTGTTCAGCATCATGGCTGTGAAGCTCTCTCTCGACCTTGAGTTTAGTGCTGTTTGTTGAGATATATCTTCATCTCATAGTTACAGAAAGGTGATTCCTTAAATGATAACCTGAGAAAACTCAGGCTCTTGTCTCATGTCATCATTGTTTGAGCTCATGTTAGAGACACGCGCAGTTTTTCTCTGCGTACAGAGAACCCTGCGTTCTCTTCAGTGACAGAGCTGATTGTTCCGAAGGTCGTTGAGGAAAGAGGTGCTGCACCGTGAAGAAGTTTGCTGACTCAGTCACTTGCTTATCAAGCGAGCGTCCTCACCCCTCAGGCCCTTGCCTGATTTCTCCTAATGGCTCTGCCTGTATGTTCTTGGAGCCCTCTTGATCAAATTCCATTCGAGGTTGTGCTGATTTTTTAAGGTCAAGTACTGATAATTGTAAGATCCAGAAAGTCATTTACCTGTCTTGTCATTTTTAATTGGATTTCTTAATGGTCCGGTTTTACTAATTAAGTAGAAGAGAAATGATCAAAATAGTAGCTAAATTACTGTACCCAGAGGTTGCATTTCATTTCGTTTTATTTAAAAGAAATCAGCGAGGGCTCAACAGAATTAAATCCAAATGTGTTTTCCTTCTGTAGGGAATTTTCTTTGAATTCTTTAACTCAATGATCTCTGTTTTAGGTTAGAAAAGGACAACATAGACAAAAAATAAGAAGCAAAATGCCTTTTACTTTTAGCTTTTAGGGAAAAAATGTGTAAGAATTTATATAGGAAAAGCTCTTAAGTAGAGCAGTGAACCCAGCAGTGAACTAATTTATAGGTGCCTCTGGCTTCTTTGACAGGCAGCAGTTTCTTCCCCAAAGAAAGTTTATACATTGATGTTGCTGAATGACTCGTATTTTGTTTAACTGATTGGAGAGAAGAGTTTGAAAGGTAAAAATAACTTTGACTTTATTCCCTTTGCTGTTTGTTTTAAGTTTGAGACAATACTGAATGACTCGTTTCCCCACATTAAAATTTTAAAGGCTGTGACTGGCTTCTGATAATCATAACAGCCATTGATGATCATTGCCAGGGTCTCATTCATTCCTTAGGAAATGCAGAATGGTAATCTTCTAATTCTATCATTTGTTCTTCAATTATTAGCTGGAATAATGATTATCTTCTATAAAGAGAAACTGTCCTTTATCAAGGCCTCAACTATCCTGAGGTATGGCTTGTAATAGAAAAGCAGGATAAATGCTGATTCTCTTCCTTACTTTATCACTTTCAAAATGAGTTGATTAACTGGCCTCCTCTACAGGTGACCAATAGTTTTTTTTAAATCATAATGAACTTTTGGATTTAAATACATTTAATATATTCAACCCATTTGCAGTAATTATTTTATTTAATGATTATTTTATTTAATGATCAAATTGTCTGATTTTTGGCTAGGGGAGCCTCTTCCAGTTGGCTTCTGAGCTGTATGTATGGTATGTATGTATGTATGTATGTATCAATCAATCGTCCATTTATCTTTCTATTTATTTATAACATGGTCCTACTAGTCTTTGATAGGAAGACGTTCCTCACTCATTGTACTGTTTGTTTCCAGACTGGAAATCAGCCATTTCTCCAAGAAGCTCTGGTTCCTTTTAATGGAAACTGTATTTCAAGACACAATATAAACACTAGTGGTGGTGACTGCTACTTAGCTGGTTATTATTTATAGGTTTTTACAAAGGATAAAGTTAGGAAATTTTACCCTCATATAAATTGCTTCATGAGTTCATATTGATCCTTCCAATTCAAATTGAAGATTAGGAAAAAGTGATGATTAGGTGGAAAAGAATAGGATGAATAAGCAAGGACTATAAGATAATGCAAAAAGAGCCAAGGAAATAATTAATGAAATTATAGAAAATAGAACTGCAAAGGGATCTTAAAATAGACATGGTCTATTTTTTACCTACACCTTTGCCCTTTCATAAAAGCTAAGTTTGAACCTGTCAGAGTAGAGAAGGAGTTCAGGAAGGTGAAACTCAAATATTAGTCACTGGCTTTAGCAGTACAGAAATGGCTGGAGGCCTTGATGTGAAGTGATGTGTGTGAAGTAGAGAGATCTGAAAACAGATTACAGCAGTTCAAACGCAGAATTTTGTATTGAGCAAATTTCAACTTTAGTTGACCCTCCTTCAACAGTTTTCTCACTTTGGACTTTTTCTTGGAAAAGGGCTTTTACCTCTGGCAATGAGAAATTTGGTATGTGAAAGCAAGGCAAAGTTAACTGCTGACAAGCCCCTTATACCCTTGGTGGTTCTGATTTTCCTTTTTGGTCAAGAGAGCTCTAGGTCATCACTTTTGTTGGATTTCTCCTACTGATGTTGACTTTAATGTTGTTGTTGTTTAATGAGAGGTAATGTGTAAGACATTTTGACAATTTTCTATTATACAGGGTGGAGGCAAGAAGCCTGGCTTCAGTGTCCCCCAGGTTAGTCTGGAAAGCATATGTGTTCATGTACACAGTCAATATCTAAGGCAAAACATTGCGTGTTTGCATGTTATCATAGTTAGAGATGCAAACTTGGATTACTTTACTTACAATCCATAGGGAGATTCAGAATTAAATGCAGAGGTTAACTGTTTTTGTTTTTTTTTTTTGCTTTGCTAGAAAAACTTTGGCCACACATGTTTAAAATGCCAGTCTAAAAAGATGTCTCTTTTCAAATTGAATATCTACAATAAATATGTTGAATATCCCCAGTTGTTTCAAATTTTCTTTAATGCATGTTGCAAAAGAGAATTGCTTTTGATGGGGAAAATGCAAATTTTATTGGCCTTTAAGGTTGGTATCAAAATGTTAGGAAAACTCCATTTCATTATTATTATTCAGAATATGTCTCCAAGGGGAGCATTTCATGAATCAAGATACATAAAGGAAGTGTCATTGAGTTTCTTTAAACTTAATAGTCAAAAGAAGAAGTGTTAATATTTTGAAGTAGAGATCAATGAAATGCAATGTTATAATGGCAGGTTTCCTTTTGATATTTCAATGAAAAATAGCTTAATAGCCTTCCTCTCTAGGAGGATTAAATTAAAAACGGAAAAGACTGGCTTTCATTAAAATTAAAAACTTCTACTCTGTGAAAGACAATGCCAAGAAAATGAGAAGATAAATCCAAGACTGGGAGAAAATATTTGTGAAAGACACTTCTGATAAAGTATTGTTATCCAGAATATACAAAGAATTCTTACAGCTCCACAGTAAGAAAACAAACAGCCTGATTAGCAAGTGGGCCAAAGACCTCAACAGACACCTCACCAAGAAAGATACCCAGATGGTAAATAGGCATACAAAAAGATGCTCCGCATCATACATCATCAGGGGAATGCAAATTAAAACAATAATGAGATACCTGTACATACCTATTAGAAGAGCCAAAATCCAAAACACTGGTAACAGCAAATGCTAGTGAGGATGTGAAACGGCAGGAACTCTAATTCATTGCTGGTGAGAATGCAAAATGGTGTTGGCCACGTTGGAAGACAGATTGACAGTTTCTTGCAAAACTAAACATATTCTTACTGCGCAATCCAGCAATCACACTTCTTAGTATTTACCCAAAAGACCTGAAGACTTATGCCCACACAAAAGCCTGCACAGGAGTGTTCATAGTGGCTGTGTTAATAACTGCCAACACTAGGAAGCAGCCAAGATGTCCTTCAGTAGGTAAATGGATCAATAAACTGTGGTACATCCAGACAATGGAATATAATTCAGCACTAAGAAGAAATGAGCTATCAAGACATGAGAAGACATAGAGGAACCTTAAATGCATATTATTTAAGTGAAAGAAGCCAATTTCAAGAGGCTACATACTCTGTGATTCCAACTACAAGACATTCTGGAAAAAGCACAGTTTTGAAGACAAGAAAAAGATCAATAATTGCCAAGGGTTGGTGGGGGTGAAGAGGGATGAACAGATGAACACAGGATTTTTAAGACAGTGAAAATACTCTGTAAGATACTACGGTGCTGGATACATGTCATTATACATTTGCCCAAATCTATAGAATGGACAACAACAAGAGTGAACCATAAGGTAAACTGTGGACTTGGTGATTATGATGTGTCAGTGTAGGTTCATCAGTTGTAACAAGTGTGCCAGTCTGCTGGGGGATGTTGATAATGGGGGTGGCTGTGCCTGTGTGGCTTCAGGGATATATAAGAAATCTCTGTATTTTCCTCTCAATTTTGTTGTGAACCTAGAACTGCTCTAAAAAATAAAAGCTTAATTTTTAAAAGTTCTGGGGGAAAGCGATACAAAGAGATTAGAATTCTTGACTTTCTAGATCTCTCACTGTTTCTTGGAATTAATAAATTAGGAAAATATGGAATAGGGGTAGAGAATCAAATACAACTGAAATTCAGAGTTAGAGAAATTATGTCCACATTCCAGATAGTACTCAGTATACCTAGCACCTGGCACTGTGTCATCCCTTGTTTTGTCAGAAGTTCCAGACACAGTATTTTGTAGATATAGTTCCAACCTTATAATGGAAATGGATTTTTAAAAGTTAGATTTATTTTTTAACCTTTTTTTTTAAACTGCACCTTTTCTGTTCTGACATGAGAACTAGTTCTATAATATGTTTCTCCAAAAGCGAAGTATTAATGTGATCCTGGGCAAAAGTACACACAGAATAGTCTTTCAGGGCTGGAAGGAGTTTTGCCATCATCTGGTAGCCTCACATCCTTGGTTTATAAATAAACAGATCAGTGATGCCATTCAGTGACTTGCACAAAGTTGCGCACTTTGAAGCAGCAGAACTGTGACTCGGAACCCAGACATCCAATTCCTGGTCAGTGTGTTTTTGGCTGTATTGGGATGCTTGAAGATTGTGTCTTTCTCTCTCTGACTGTGTGTCTCAAACACCTTGGTTAGAAAGCTTAAGGGCTTACGGGGATACTGAGGTGTCTACGTGTGAGGTGTCTTTGTTATTTAGAAGAGACACAGAAAATTCTCAGTGTCTTCTAAAATGATGATTGATAAATTTAAACTTGGCTTCAGGATATCAGGAAGCCTCTGACATAGTAGTCTTTCAGCAAGTGCTTTTACCTCTTCTGCTGGCCAGCGTCACACCAAGCCTTTTCTGGAGTAGAAAAGGGGACTGTGGCACGGTAACACGGTGCACCTGAGCACCGGGCCTCCTTTCATTATGGCCCACAGCTGGGCTGTGCGTGGGGCCCAGTTCTAATACTCTTCTAACTCATGAATGCAGGTTGCTTTGTCTAGTAAGATATTCCAGTTACCCTTGAGTTCTGAAAATTACCTAACCACGAAAAAGTAAAATCCATAAACATGAAAAAAAGAAAATTAAGTCCTTGAAATTACTCGATTGGAAGCATCATTTTTCTCATACAAATGTCCAAACTGATCATCACATCAACTCTTTGAATTTACAAGACATCATCTCCTTTGGCAATTCACAAATGTTGATTAGTGAATACTGACCGTATTTCTTCTTGTATATCCTGTGAATTCCATAAGGAGGTTGGAAACAGTTTTGGCTCAGACACAGATGGGCTTTTTCCATCGGTGCAGTGGGAAACAGGACCAATTTTAAGTAATCTCTATAAACTCTCTGAGGACCCTTTAAACACACAGAATTTCATGGGTTTCAACATGATAATGATTGGGTTTTAGTGTATTCAGTTTGCAGGCAATACTTGCTCTATAGGTGTATTTGTGACCCCCTAGAAACAACTGCATAATATCCAAGGGGTCCTTGGGCCTTAGGTTGGGAATCACTGGTGTAGACCTCCAGGGAGTGTGAAAACTCAAAGAAGAGTGTTATCAGTGGGGCATAGTGGTTTTTTTTATTTTACCTTTTTTAGAATTTTGTAATGATTATTTGTTTTCCTTTTAAAAAGTATGTGTGTGTGTGTGTGTGTGTGTGTGTGTAAAATGACTAAATACAGCCCCAAAAGTTTGCACAGGATAGTCTAATTTAGTTCATGCCATTTTCAGGTTCCAGAATTGAATAGTCCCACAGCTGTATTAAAGGTCATTGATGCTTGTCTGGTGGCTTTGACTTAGAAAATGTAGGCCAGCTGTTGTAAGCATGATGACATTTTAGTGACGATTGTGAGCTAGGTCAGCATACGCTCCCCTACCACTGACCTAAATCTGATAAGGCTGAAGCATGCATGCAGTAGACGGAATGTGCCCTCCCCAGATCCATACATTGAAACCCTAACCGCCAAGGTGATGGTATTAGGAGGTGGGGCCTTTGGGAGGTGATATGAAGGTGGAGCCTCATGAATGGGATTAGTATCCTTATATAAAGAGAGTTCCTCACTCTGACCTTGTGAGAACCCAGGGGAAGACAGTGGTCCGCGAATCAGAATGGAGGTTCTCACCAGATCTACCCGCATCTTGGTCTTGCCTTTTGAGGCCTCCAGAAGTGTGGGAAACAAATGTTTGTTGTCCAAGCTCCCCATTCTGTAGTGTTTTGTTATAGCCCGACAGACTAGGACGATGTCCTACATTCTTAAACCTTTCTCATTCATTCTCTTTGTCTCTTGCTCTTCTCCTCTCCTCTTTCCCTTCCTTTTTTCCTTCCTTCTCCACTTTGTTCTTTAGACGCTTGAGCACCACGTAGCCACAGATTCATGGTTAAATCATATGCTTCAAAAAAAAAATCACAGAAATCTCTGATTGCAAACTGTGGTAAGCGTGGAAGCGGAAACGCGGGTGCTATGAGACTGACAGAGAGATGCAGCCCTGCCTGCGGGATCAGAGAATGCTTCCCTGGGGAGCTGACAGTTGGGCAGATTTAGGATTGACTAGATGATAAAGAAAGGAAAAGATGTGTTTTCCAGGCAGAGAAAGCAGTATGTGTTCAAAGAATTAAATGAAAGAGTGACAGACGTAGTGTGGGATGAGGCAAGGTGTGGAGGGCCTGCCTGTTGGGAACTTTGGTTTCAGTCCTAAGAAATGCTTTTTTGTGCTGAGGGGATTCAAGGAGCACGCTGAGCCCAATGAACTATTGTAGTATGTTCTCTGACTTTCCTGGCACAGGGCTAACCTCCAGCCCTTTGCTGACTGTGTTGGTCTCCTAGGGCTACCATAACAGAACACCACACATTGGGTGGCTTAAACAGAAATTTTTTTCTCATAGTTCTGGAGGCTACAGGTTCAAGGCCAAGGGGCCATCAGGGTTGGTTTCTTGTGAGGACTTTTCCTGGCTTGTAGACAGCTACCTTCTCACTAGTATCCTCATGTGGCTTCTGTGTGTGCTGGGGGTGGGGGCGAGGGAGATTGATCTCTAGTGTCTCTTCTTATAAGGACACCAGTCCTATCAAATCAGAGCTGACACGATGACCTCATTTAACCTTAATTACCTCCCTAAAGGCTCTATCTCCAGATAAAGTCACACTGGGGGTTAGAGCTTTGACATATGAATTTGGAGGTGGGGGGACACAATTCGGCACATAACACTGACCTGTCACAATCTGGAGCATGACTTCTGATGATTGTCCCCAGGACAACACCTTGTAATTTACAGTGGGCAGCTGTCTTGGAAGAGGACAGACAGTAAAGCACTGCAGCATTTGGGCTTCTCCCTTTGAAAACCAGTGAAAGAACCAATCAGAAGCTGATTCTGTCAAGTCAGCATGCTCCATCACGGAAGCCCCAGCGCTTGGGGCTGATCAACTTGCTCCATCTCTAAAGTGGGCATAGCTCCTATGAGGGGACAGATGGTGCTCAGTCGCTGGGATGCAGCAGGTCAGCAGGAACGTCACCGTGAAGCCTTAGCACATAGAGAGAGGCCGAGACTTCCAGATGCAACCCTCAGAGTCTTGTGACTTCAGGTGCTAACAGCTTGAAGAATCATGTAAGACCTGCTATATTTAACAAGACCATAGAGAAGAAAACTATGAAACTAAAGTAACCACAGTTCTTGCCCTTTTTTTGAGAACAATGGTAACTATTGTTAACTACATTTGATTGTGGGACTCATGCTTTTTCCTGGCTTTTTAAAATTGGAGATCCTTAGAAAAGTCACCTTAAAAAAATAATACTAGAAAAATTAATAAGCATGTCATTCTCAGGGATATTTTCTGGGCAGTTTGATACATATGGCATTGGCAGGGCCATGAGCCCTATGGGAAGGGGAAACCAGAGAGGCAGGGCTATTTTTGTTTTTTGCCAGTGCACTGCAAGCTATCAAAGCAAGGTTTATCATTTTCTCTCCAATGGCATGAGTTTATCGATTATATCTGTGCTTTCCCCACTTACATATTCTTATTACAGAATTCTATAATAGGATGAAATTGTATAGGATGAGTTTCAATCTATTGTAGGTTGAAAAGTTTAATGAAAGAAATCTTAGAATAACACAAGCCCCATCCAACACTCTACTAGTAGATATAATACGATAGGTATAATATATGTAAATATAACCTGTGTACGATCTTAAGTCTTTTATAGATTTTCAGGCTTCATAGGTGGTGGGAAAAAGTGAAAATCTGGAAAAAAAGAACATCGGCCAGGAAACCTGGACCAAGAGAGGTACTATGATGTGATAGACTAATAAACAAATTATCAAACACTTGCTCTGTGCAAGATGCTGTGCTGGGCATTTAAGGGCATAGAAAGATTAAAAAACAACCAAGAAATTTACATTTTAAGTTAGATTAGCCATAAATCTGAACAAGATATAAAATGTCAAGTAATTGAAGAACAATACAGGTGAGATGTCAGAAGGTGGTATATGATATATTGCCAAATGAACAGTCCTACCAGTGAAGTGATTTTCTGCACTAGCATCCAAACTCTGTGACAATGAGGACCATGCTTGCAATGCTTAACGCAGTGGTAGGCATTCACTGGGGTGAATGAATGAGTGATGGTGATGGTGTTTTTCACTTGTTTCTCAAAAAGGTACATCTTATGTATAGTATAGCAAAGTACACAAATTCTACGTGTAGACTCAATTAATTTTCTCTATCTATGTTTATGTGCAAAACTACCTCCAAATGAAGATACAGAGTATTCCTAGCACAGTGGAGGTTCTTTCAGGCCTCTCCCAGTCTGTACCACCCAATAGTAACCACCGTACCGACTACTGTCACTGTACTTTAATTCAGCCTGTCCTTGAACTTCATATAAATGGGATTATACAGTGCTTCTCTTTAGGTTGAGATTCACCCATGTTGTTACTATTGCTTGCATCCATGGTTCATTCTTTTTCACTTCTGTGTATTGTTCTTACCGGATATTTGGATTATTTTAAGTTAGGGGTTTTTATGAATGAAGCAGCTATGAACATTCTCAAATTTGCCTTTTGATAGACATAAGCACTCACTTCTGTTGAACATACATCCAGGACTGAAATTGCTGCATCAAACAGTATTTTTATCTTTAGAAGACATTTTTCTGAAGTGGTCATACCAATTTACATTCCCACCAACCATGTAAGAGAATTTAAATACAGATTCTGAATTGTTTTATAGGTTTCAGTAAAGTTCATCAAAGTGTGTAAAGACCCTTTTGGTCATTATAACTCGAGGGAGAGAATGAGTTTTTCCCTTTGTTAGTCTTGCTCGTATTTCCAGACTCTGAACCCTCATGACCAGGCACAATGTAAGCATTCAATCAGTATTTGAATGGAAGGAAGGCAAATATGAGAGCAGAGCATAGTGGTAACCAGTGATTGAATTCTGACCTTTACAGTTATCGAGGCTTCCAGCTGTATCCCTTGTCAGTTTCCTGATGCCATTCATTCCACAATCCTAACTGTTAGGAGTCTGCTCTGTGCCAAGAACTCTTGTCCTACTGTTGCTACTGAATAAAATTAAGGATGTCGCGCACTGTGCCGTAATAACACAGTGGCTGGTGCAGGGATGGTTTCCTGACTGAAGCTTCCCTCCACTCCTTCCACAGGAAGACTGTGGACTCCGAAAGAGCCCTGCAGCAGAGTTTAGGGGGGGCTCGGTCAGCTCTACACCGAGAAGGACAAGAATCAGGCCAGGAATGCTTTCCAATAGATTCTTCAATTTGGCTCTCTTGTCAAGGAAGGTATCTTGTTTTCTTTTTGTGGTGAAGGGGACGAACAAGAAAAACCAAAAAGTATGGCCATGAATAATTTGAGTCTGGTTGTACATACAGTATGACTGTCAGACAAAGCTGCTTTAGTAATAGTAAAAGCTGACATCAGGTACCTCCTGTGGACCAGCTGTTATTCAGTCCTCGTTAGAACTCTGTGAAATGGATACACTTAGTAGCTCCATTTCACAGATGAAGAAACCAAAGAGAAGACATAACTCTCATGAGGTAACACAGCTGGAGAGGGGCAGAGAGGAATTTGAACCCAGATGGTTCCAGAGACTGGGCTCTTAGCCAATTACTGCATGACAGCTACCAGTTAGTTGTGGTGCTGTGAACTTTGACATTCACAGTCTTTATTTCTATGAGCCTCATAAAAGTTGGATATTTGACATAAACATTTCAATGATTTTTGCATGTAATTTCCCTGTGGGGTGGCACATTTGTAGTCTGAAGAGACTACAGCCCTCCATGTCTGCAGGTTCTGCATCTGTGGATTCCACCAACCACGGATCAAAAATATTCAGGGGAAGACAATTTCAGAAAGCTTCAAAAGCAAAACTTACATTTGTGGTGTGCGGGCAACTACAGGCATACCTTGGAGGTACTGAGGGTTTGGTTCCAGACCACCATAGTAAGTGAATATCGCAATAAAATGAGTCACACGAAATTTTTGGCTGTACACTATACTGTAGTCTATTAAGTATACCATAGATTATGTCTTTAAAAAAGATATATACACCTTAAATAAAAGATACTTTATTGCTAAAAAATGATAGTGATCATCTGAGCCTTCAGTGAGTTGTAATCTCTTTTGCATTAACATCAGAGATCACTGATCACAGATCACCATAACAAATATTATAATAGTAATGAAAATGTTTGAAATATTGTGAGAATTACCAAAATGTGACACAGAGACATGAGGTGAGCAAATGCTGTTGGAAAAATGGCACCTATAGACCTGCTTGACACAGGATTGCCACAAACCTTCAACATAAAAAACGCAGTATCTTCGAGGTACTATAAAACAAAGAGCAGTAAAACAAGGAAAGTATGCTTGTATTTACATAGCTTTTACATTAGGTATTATAAGGAATCTAGAGATGATTTAAAGGGTACAAGAGGATGTGCATAGGTTAAATGCAAATACCATACCATTTAATGTAAAGGGCTTGAACGTCCTTGGATTTTGGTATCTGCAGAGAGTGTGTGTTTGGGAAATCCTGGAACCACTCCTCCACAGATGCGGAAGGATGACTGTATGACCTGTAGAGGTATTAGAATAATCCATCAATCTCAATTTTTAAAAAGAAAAAAATTTTAGTCTGGTGTTAGTTGTCCTGTATCAGAAAGTATGTAAATTGGCAGCCATACACACTCCTCAGTAATGTCTGTTTTTACGTAAGTTATGTGTGTGTGTCACAAGAACCAAAGAATAATTCTAAAGTCTGAAAATTTGTGAGTTAAAAAACCTTTACACAAGTAGCATTTGAGCACTTGTAATTGGGTTTGTGCGATACTAGATCCTGAATATATACCATCTGTAGTCTCCAAAGTAACTTGAACTAGGTTTTGTTAAAGCCCAAATCCCAATTTTTCAGATAAGGAAATTGAAGATCAGATTAGATGAGTAACCTACCCAGTTTCATAGCTAGACAATGTCATTGCCAGGATTTTAAATAAGCCTATTTAACTCCAAGGCCCCTGGTCCTTCTGTGATACCACAGGCTTCCACTTGTGCCCAAAGAAAGCACTCGATTTCAAGGAAAATTGCTGTTATGTGATAGCATAATCTACCTTGTTTTCTCCATTCACTGTTTTAATGCATCAAATTAAATTTCCAGAAAAACAATTTTGAATTGTAGTGGACGGCATTGCTCACTGTCTCAACATTTTAAAATTTATTCTGATTTTACTGCCAGTACCATCTATCTAAATACAGTAAGCTTTCGTCATAAGAATGCTAATAGGCCTGATTTAGTTGTCAAACTTTTTTGTGGTCTAATGAGCAAACAAGTCAGTCACTGTGGAAACCAAATAGAAATCTAGCAAGAAATGGGGCCACTTGAAATAATTCCATCAAAGTAGCATAAGAGGTAAAAGAGAGTGACTCAAAGATAAATTAGGCCAGCGTTACTCAGTTAAGCCATGTGTGGAAAAAAATACAGATTACATATACAAACCTGATGCTTGTTTAGGGTCTATTTTATCATTTTAAACTGTTATGTGTGGTGGTGCCACTGACAATGTTCACCTAATTTATTAACAAATGTTAACATTATTTTGACCTCAGTTTGTATGTGGTAGGCACATTTGTACTTTAAAAGAATATTTAGTTATTTTATAAGCGAGTAAGTTAAAACAGAGTCTCCTGCTACCTGCCTGAAGGATTTGGTTGCCATCCCAGTAATCCAAGAGACACCAGCAACGTGATATTGGAGACTGAATGTTCCAAATGTCATTGATCTGAAAGCCATCTCAGGTAGAGAACTCCACAGAAAACTTCCCATTGGCATGACTCAGAGTCCAGACACTCCTGTAAACATGTTCTTTCATCTAGATTTAGGACTTAAGTCATCTATTCTTTCAGGATTTGGGGTTTAGAAAAATTTACTTATGTGTAAGAGTGCGTATTCAAATTCATTTACCTAACGGTAACATTACGTAACAGAGAAATGTCATCTGTGAATATAGGACTGTAGACAGCGGGCAGCTGTTCAGTGGTCTGGCAGAAACATACTGATCAGCACAGCCCTGGAGCATCACCCCGGAGTGAAGTCAACCTTTCCTCTGTGATCCAGTAAATGTTTCAGTTAGCGCCATCCAAGTGGCCTATCAGGACTAGTGAATTTCCACCCAAACTGTATCAGACTATAGCTTTTAGGGGTTCTTTTGTTAGTCTTTCCCTCTCTTTTGGCACTTATGTGTTCTGTTATGTATCAGATTCTCTGATTTTTGCATTTTGGTATTTAAATATTTAGAGTTTAAGGCACATTGGGCATGATGATTGAAAGTATCACTATATACACAGGTCTCGAGAACTCTTTATCCAAGCCCTAAGGTGAGCAGTGTTTTGAGTCTATAGTAGGTAAAATACAGAACCAGCTATCTTCTGACTTCTCTAACTTTGGTGGTGTATTACTAGTTACATGAGTGGGAGGGAAGCTTTTAAAGCACTACTGTTAGTAGGTGTTGGCAAATCACCAGTTGGTAAATGTAAATGGTGGTTTCTTTGCCCTGGAAGTAAGCATTAAAATTCTCATCTCTCACCTTGCTTCACAAGAAAACAAATCTTATTGTGTATCTTTTTAACTGAAGCCTTTCTTCAGCAAAGCTTGTCTGAGTGCGTATTCCTTTCCTTTTAGTTTCAGTGATCAGTCACGAGCTTTAGCACACTTAACGCATATCTCTTGCATACTTTGGCAAAAAGCATGAGCACTGCCATGTGCAGATGTGCCACGGTGCAGTTGGGCTTAGAGACATGGAGTAGGTATGGATGTTGCCCTCAGAGAGCCTCCATTCTGAGGAAATGCTGGTCAGCGTAAACTGAGGGAAGTCCAAGAGGTGCTGGGCAAGGATTATGAAAGTTGAAAACCTGGAGAATTACTTCTAGCTAAGCCATAGGAAATGATGCCACATCATCCATGCAAGGTTTAAGGGAAGGATGGAATTTAGACTTTGGGGAAGTAAGGGGAAGACTATTGTAGTTAGAGGAAACAAAGGGTGGGCAGAGAGTGGGTGTGTTTGGAGAAACTATAAGGAATTGTATTTGGTTGATGATTTCAAGAAGCCTGCCATGGAAGATAAAGTTGGAAAGTTAGTTGGAGTTAGATCATGGAGGACTTTTAATGCTAGGATAAGGAATTTGGGCTTTATTCTCTCTTTCCTTAGTTTCAAATATTAACTCAAGTGTTTTACCTTAGGCCTGATTATTAAGTATTATTATTCATAAAGAGTAAAGTGATCCTTTTGGATTTCTTTTCTGGGGAACAAAAAATACTGTTACACAACTGCAGTTTGTGTGGTCTGGGTCAAATGGCTTTTCTTTGGCTGGAAATTTTGCACAGAGGCAGTGCCAAATATATCGCGCAGTCCTATCACTCAGATGAAAGTCAGCTACATCACTACATCACTTATTTTGATTCCTCCCCAGGTTCAGTGATGTTAGGATCTACATTTCACTTTTTTTTTTTTTTACCAAAGTGGGGGTGGTGCTAAAATGCCTAATATTCCATTTCTCTAGCAAGCAAGCTGGTTTGTTTGAAAGCTGAGTCATTAAGCTCCTTTATCTTTCTCCTCAATTTCCTACTTGGCATTTTCCCTTCATATTGGGCACTTTGTAAGCAATGAGGGGGCCCATTGATTCACTGCCCAGTAAAGAGCAGCTCTGGGTTTCTTTGTGTGTGTGTGTGTGTGAAGTAATTAGTCTACCTGTGCTGCGCCTTGGAAATATTCTGAGGTGATATTTTTAGCTACGGGAAGCCAAAGGAGAAGCATCTGAATTTTATCAGGTAGACTTGAAACACTTTTCAGTTGATAAAAACATTGGTGAAAAGGGACCCTTTTTGTATTCCCTGGCTAAGTAAATCAGTTGGCTAAAGCTTGAGGGTTATGTGGTAAGGTCAGTTAGTTTTGCTCTCTGATTATCTGTGGAAACCTCTTGTCCTGGCCATTGATTTTAACAAGTAATTATAATAACAACAAACACTTACATAGTTTTAAGTACTCTACATATAAACTCATTTACTCTTCAGAATAATCCTGAAGGGTGGATACTGTCACTCTCTCTATCTTGACAGATTATGAAACTGAGGCATTGCGAAGCTATGTAACCTGGGTCCCACTACTGGTAAATGGCTGAGCCAGGATTTGAACCTAGGCACTTAGGTTCCAGGGTCTTTACTCTTGATCTTATTAAAATCCAAGGACACAGGTAAGGATTCCCTAGACTTAAGGAAACACATTATGTGTCTAAATATTTTAGGCTGTTTATTTTGTATAGTATGAAGCTTTGAATTTAAGAAATTTCAGATCAGGATATGATAAACAGACACCAGAAATCCACTTAGCGTCTCTTTTGTTGTGAATGCATTTTTTTGCACTTAGGCAGGGCATTACAGAGGTGACATTTGAGGCCTGAGCCAGGACTTAAAGAATGCTCAAGTGCTCAGCAGGCAGAGAAGAGCATCACAGGTAGAGGGAACAGCATATGTAAAGGCTCAGAGAGGCGAAATGGCATTCGATGTGCACGTTTAGAGGAAAATATGATGTTCAGTGTACCTAAAGCAGGGTGGAACATGAGGAGAGTGACTAACATGCAATTTAAGATTACAGATTGCACCCTGCTTAGCAGTTTAAAAATTGTCTTCTCAGACAATGACTCTTTTTTGATCAAGGGCTCACAAATTTTTGTATCCAATTTCAGAGGGTTTCCAGGTACTCTGAAGCTTGCCTGCAGGTCTATAGACCCCTTTCCCCCAAGCAGTAGAGAATACTGTGATCCAGTGTATGTTTTAAGAAAGATGGCTCTGATGGCAATGAAAGATGGCTTGGAGAAGAGAATGATTCGAAGCGGAGAAACCAAGAGGCAGATATAAATAATCTAGGGTAGAGATAGCTGAGATGGCAAAAAGAGAGCCATGTCTATTAAAGACATTTAGAGATAGAAGTGATAGGGGAGGGTAATAGCCCAGTGGTAGAGCATGTGCTTAGCATGCACAAGGTCCTGGATCCAATCCCCAGTAGTACAGCCATTAAAAAAAAAAAGACAACATACCTTCTGGGAAAAAAAAAAAAAGGAGACAGATGTCAGAGGACCTGGGGTGAGTTAAATGGGAGAGTTGCACATAAAATAGTTAAAAGTACCTGCCATTTCGAGTGAACTCTTATGTAAACTATGGACTTTGGTTGGTAATAAAGTGCCCATGTTGGTTCATCAATTGTACCAAATATGCCACACTGATGAGGGATGTTGAGGGAAGGGGAGTATATATGTGTGAGTGGGGAGGGCTATGTGGGAACTCTCTGTATTTTCTGCTCAATTCTGTTGTGAACCTGAAACTGCTCTAAAAGAATAAAGTCTATTAAAAACAAGAAACGAAAAGTAACTCATTTCTAGCTGGGTTTAAGGGTAGATAGTGATGTCATTAACTAAAACAGAGGACAAGGAGAGGAAAGGGGAAAGGGTAGAAAGATTATGGGCTTGATTTTTAGACCCACTGAGTTTCAGGTGCTCATGATATATTCCAATGGAAATATCCACTAGACAGTTGGAAATGCAGCCTGGAAAAGATGCCAGCATTGGAGAGAGACTCAGCAGTCTCTAGCAAATGATAGGTTGAAGTCCTCGGAATGAGTCAGGACCACGCAGGGGAGCCCAGAAGGAGAAGGCAAGGGCAGAGGAGGAGTATCAGGTAAAGCTAGCTGGGGAGATGCGACTCAGGGGAGCAGCAACAGCATTAGCATCTGAGCGCTTCCTGTATGCTGGGTCTGTTCTGAACACTGCATACATTAACTTGCTTCATCCTCCGAGAAAGAGCTGCATTTTTACACATGAGGAACCTGAGGCACAGAGAAATAAAGTAATTTGCACAAGGTCACAAAGCTAGTAAGTCACTTTCAATATAAATTAATGGTAACATTAAGCTGATGTAATTGAATTAAAATAGTTTTTTCATAACTCTTTTACAGATTTAAATATAGATTGGTAAGCTTTGATGATAGTATTTCCTTACTTTTCCTCCTGCTCTATCAAGTAAATATAGTATGATCATCAGAATTCATGAAGGAAGTCTGATCTGAGGCTTTCATAAATCTCCAAATTCCCTGGCTTTTTCTCACATGAATATTCTGACAGGATTCATGCATTTCTTAAACATATTTTTGTTTAATAGGTTAAGTTTTCCCTGAAGTTTTCTCCCAATCAATAACCACTTTTGGCATTAGTCAGAGAACTTCCTGAAACGGTTCCGTGAGTCATATTTTCGTATTTCCATTTAGAATATGTTGGAGTCTCTCAGCAGTGACCTGAGACATCAGCAAACTCTACAGTCTTCTTTTAATTTATCCAAAACTTAGCTTGTTTCCTTAAATCTATCCCTTCCTTAGAACCTCTTCATTTTGTTTTCCCTTTTATTACTATGCCAACAGTGGAGATTTTCCTTGGAACCCCTTTTCTCAGTCTTTCTCCAGGGATTTAGACACAGTGTCGAAACTCTCAGTGTACTTAAGATTATCACAGATAGGAAGAGAAAAATCAATTTTTTGTGGAAACATTGTAGCCACTGAGAAAAGCAAAATAATTATCTCTTTACCAGCTAAGGTATTTAGCGGAGACAGTAGACAAAGTAAGCAAGATAATGAGGAAAGATCATATGCCATGTCTTGGGCTACAGTTTTCTTGGAAGGCAATTTAGGCTGTTTAACCCCAAATTAAGACAAAACTGTCTTTTGTGGAAGTGATGTGGGCTTTGATCAAAACCATGGGCTACATTCTGTACAGGAAATAGAAGTGTCTCATTTCTTATTTTTGTTGTGAAATGCACTTTGCTATATCGACGCTAACTTTATGTAAATATACTCTGCTGGTTATTCTGGTTGTCTTTAACGTCTTTACTATTTTAAGGATCTTTTCTTCCGTATTTTACAGAATGATGGAGCTTGCTTTATCTGGCCTCCACTGTGCATTCTCTGCATTAACTTAGTGCTACACGGGACAGTCTTGTCTCTGGTAGAATAGAATACATCCTTTGCCCTGAGGGGCTTGAATAAGACATGAGTGGAATGTGTGGGGAGTGTGCTGGACAAGAACGTTGTGTCTAGTGGGAAAAATTCAGGCTGTGGGAGGATTAGTCACACGATTCATAGGAAAAATTTTTTTGCAAAGATAATGGATCATTTGCTTCCTGAGTGAGCCATTCGGAAGGAACCTTTGCCAAATCACTAAACTCCCCTGGTGAGATTTTGCAGACTCCCTCAAGTACTGGCTAGTGTAGGAGACTTTGTTCAAATCAACCTTTCCAACCTTTCCAACTTTTGATTTATGAATAGTTCTGAAGGTGGGTGTCAGAAGTCTTTTTGGGCTGCAGAGGATATCATTAAATTAGAACGTGATTCCTTTTGTGTGTGTGGGTAAAAATTCAGATATGTTTTCTTTTAAAGTGTCAATTTTGGTTATGGTTTTAGAAAGAAACTACCTCTTCCCTTCTCTGAGTTTATTTTTTAATGAGAGCTTTAAGGATTAATCTTCAATGTGGGTTGTCAGAAGGAGTAATCAGACTTGAACTTTATTAATTTAGCACTTTTGGACTTCAGCCCCACACGCAGTTGATCTGCAAGGTAAAACAAGACCTTGTACAGTTTCTAATTAAAATAAAGTTTTGTTGCCACTTGGTTGACTTCCTAGTTTTTGAATAAAACTGAGTCACCTGGAAATTTGGAATTTGAACGTGACCATATAAATCTTACTGTCCTAACCAAGTTTTTGAAACTTAATTAAAACAAATATTCCTAATATTTCTGGCTTCAGTAACTATGAGAGATGATTGATTATATCTGAACCATGTATTGATTGATTGGTCATTTTTAATGCAGAGCAGTAATCCCCCCGAAGGTTATAGAAGGCATTATACTTTATCATGGTTGTTGTCCTTTTAAAAATTGTACAAAATGTCCATATGAACATTAATTATAGTCTCAGAACAAGCTCTTTTACAAAGTATGTATAAGTAGAAACCTTACAAAATTCACTTTTTAATTCTCACACTTACTGTGTGCAGCGAACTAAGGTCTGGTCGTAGCTTCCCAGAGTCAACGCAGTCTGGTAGGGGAGATAAGAGGTGTCAGAACATGAGGGAGGACCAGAACAGCCTCACATCAGTTGAATTGACCAAAGTACCAGGTGTTGATGAGAAGCTGCTTCCTTCTAGCTGGGAAGATTGATGAAAGAGTTGGAAATTGTACTTTTGAGCTGGATTTTGAAGGATGTAAGCAAAGATTGTGGGGAAAGAGACGAGTGAAGTGGAAAATGATCCTCGAGCCAAGGTATGATTACACAGGCTGGAGACAGGACACACCAGCAGTGTGTATGATGCAGAAGGGCGGGGGCATTCCTTAGGTGTGGTTAGCAAGATGCACCCCTCCCGTTCTCCCTCACCTCTGCTGCTGGACTAGGGGGACAGAGACAGAGAGAAAACCTTGATGTTACCCCGTGGTCTTCTCTTCTCCCTTACCTTCCCATTTGCTACTATAGGATGGTAAGAAGTTACGGAGAATAAGACAAGGGAAGAGGAATGGGGATGGAGTGGGCAAAAAGAACTGCAGTATAGCACAGGGGGCTTCTTTACCATATTCTTTCAGTGTTCTCTCCCTCTCCTAAGCTTGGCAGAGCCCATCAGAGGGAAAAGCAAGGAAAAGGTGGGTAGGGGAATTTCTATAGCTGATGATTCATATTCAGTCTGCCTATTATTATCTGGGATTAAAGAGCATAGATTGAATAGTATTTGCAGAAAATAAACATAATGCTGAGCATACAAAAAATAATATTGATGAACCCTAACCCTAGTTCTTCTATGCCACCATCATAGTCATCAATTCAATTTTATCTAGGAATTATAATATGCACAGAATTGTCTTACAACACAGTAGAAAATTTTAAATCCCTTTTTAAATTTTTGTAGAGGTGAAGAGGCATTTAGAACAAACACTTTTTTGCAGAAAAATGGTATTTAAAGTGTATCACAGCATAAGAAACTGGGTGGACAGACCTGTTTTTGCACTTTTATTAAATCATAACTTTTCAGAATACCTGTTTGTGCATTTTCTTTTTTTTTTTTTCTTTTCAATAAGTAAAAAGAAAAAAAAAAACTAAGAATGAAAGACTAGGCTTGAAAAATAATCAAACCTGGGCAGAAGCTTGTAAGTTTCATTAGGTCCCATTTGTTTATTCTTGCTTTTATTTCTATTGCTTGGGTAGACTGCCCTAGGAGAACATTTCTGAGATGTATGGTCCTCCATTTTAAACTTAAAGTGAACATGTTTTATCTTCTCATAAAGTATTGTTTCTTTGCCTTCTGAGGAATTATGTCAAGTTGAACACTATGCTTTGTCAGTATAATCGGCTCTTTCTGCTTGAGGATTGTTCTAGGAGTTTGGCAGTAACGAGAGAAGTCTGCCTCTACTGCGTTAAGGCAACCTAGAAGCTAGTGATCAGTCTCTATCGGGGTATTGGGATTGTACATTGATGTGCATATGTGAGGGAACCACCTCATAGTGACTGTTCTTAAAAACTGAAGTTTACATTTAATTAATTGAAGGTTTAAATGTGTTTCTGGAAGACATGCTTTGTGTCCTTTTAGGAAATATTTGTTTATAAATTGAGAGTTTACTTACTCCCAACTCTAGGGAAGATGTAAACTTTACTGATTGGTAAGGAGCTCAAGGGTTAAATCTTTGAGATGGCATAGGATTGAGCAAAGGTGGTAAATGGCTGAGATGCCATCCCTTGTGAACTTTCTCCTCAAAAGATAAACTGGAAGGAATTTTCTGTTGGCCACAGAGGCTCATGAAAGGTCAGTGGAGATGTAGTATATGACTGTACTCTTTCTTTTTCAGCTTCTGCCCCTTTCTGCAGAAGAGCAAGAGAAGGAAATCAAGGAGCCACTCCTGTAATTTACCAGATAACCCCAGCAGGCTCAGTAGACAGACCAAGTTCCCAGGAAAAAAGCTGCAGGCACCTGAGGACAAACCTCTTGAACAGCTTTTACCTTAAAGCCAGCCCAGAAGACTTTGACTCCCAGTTACAAGGTGAGTTAGGAGAATGCAAGCTTAAAGTCAAAAGCAGGGTAAGATTAGGCAGTGCTTAATGATAGCAAAATATTAGTGAGATATTACTACATCATAGGCACGTGTTTCTTTCTATTTTTTATGTATATATCAGATCCAAAAATAAGATGTGGTAATTCTGGTTATGTTTAGCCATCTTATTAAAAGTTCTGCAGTAATTTTTTTAAGGATAGGAAGTAGAAAAACATGCCACGTTATTTAATCTTTTTCTGTCTGCAGTCTGGCATCATGTGAAAATAAGACACTGCCCTTCCCTTTTCGAGTAATGAGCCTGCAGAGCTAAGCCTGCAAGTGGCCAAAGAGCTATTCCTGCTTTCGTCATATATGCACTTGTACACAGACCCACAAGTGCCTGCATACACACATTCTTGCAAACACATCCCATTTTTATGATCTTCCATAGTGAACAGGTTGACAACTGACTGTATTCTTTTTGCACATGAGACTGAAATAACTAATATGACACCAGCAATGTTCACTCTGGGCTCCTTGGCATCTTTGTTATTTGCATTTATTATTTTCAGAGCCACCTCACATATGCCATTTGACATCTTAGGCCCAGTGAGTTGAGTCTTCACAATTTGGACACATCCCTCCCAGTTATACAAAGCTTTCTGCTTTGTTAAGATCAGTGACGCCCAGCGTGCGAGGGTGTACCATTAGAGCTCTTGCGGATCTTTTGCAACATGTGTCCTCTGCTCAGACTCGTTTTCTCTGAGGCACAGGGGCAGCAGCAGTGGTGGTGGTGATGGTAGTGGTGATAGTTGCAACATCTGTAATTTGGGAAATGCTCACAGATGTTCTTGATACCACTTCTACCCTTTCCTTGCACAGACTGCTCCTTCCTGGAGAACAGAAACCAAGGCTCAGTTATTTAGTATAATTATTGTGTCAGAAACTTTGTTTATTACTGCACTATTTAAAGTTACTTTTTTCACATTTTTTAAACATTTTTTATTGATTTATAATCATTTTACAATGTTGTATCGAATTGCAGTGTAGAGCACAATTTTTCAGTTATACATGAACATATATATATTCATTGTCACCTTTTTTTCTCCATGAGCTACCATAAGATCTTGTATATATTTCCCTGTGCTATACAGTATTTAAAGTTACATTTTAAAGCACAGCTTGCAAACTGGTGGCCTACAGGCCAAGTTTTAGACTATAATTTTTTTTAACCTGTAAAAGTTTTCTTTTTTTAAAATGGAGTTAATTGCCAACATTGGACAATCTAGAAATTTCACATAAAAAAATCAGATACTTGGCCTCTCTTGGAAGATTAAAAATCTGGTCTGATCTTCTTAATATTTCAAGGACTGAAGTTTGGTAGTCTTTACCACTACCTAAGTACTTAACCCAACCAGCCTTATGGATTTATGTCACTTGCCTGGCACCTGCAGGCTTTTGAGGTCAAGATTCCTGCTTTGAGCATCAATTTCTTCTCTACTTACATGAAATCACTTCCCTGTAGTTTCCACATAATTGTCTTTTAGTCTTTTTTCCCTTTTGGCATTTTATTATTACATATAAAATTTATGTACTTTGAGAATGATGGCTTTCTGAGGTTAAGCTGACACCTGTCTGGCTTGTCTATGAGGAAGGAAAACTTATCCAAAACCAGATGGTCCATTGTTCTTAGTTTGGAAATCTCATTTACATATTGATAAAGTATGAATCATTTTTTCCAGCCCTTGAGATTATCATCTCAGAGTCTGATACGTCATAGCCTAAGGGTTCCGTTCCCTGATCAGTCTGTTTCCGTCCAGGGAGGTAAAAGTGATTAATTGAGTCGGCTTCTTTTTGAATGATACCTGTAGACATTTAGAGTCCATCTTCCGGCTTCTTACTCATTCTGGACACCACAGTGATTCAGTGATCTATGTGCTGTGCCATCTACAGGTGTAGAACTTTTGACATTGAGAAATCTCACCATCAAAATCAGATATACCTTCAAGAACAGTGAGTTGTAGTTAATAACAAAACCCTTTCCCCATGTTTGATCACTATGTATTATTGGGGAACTGCACTACTTTCAGGAATGTTCCTGTTCATTTGATATTGAATCCAACTTTTATATGGTAATAAAGAACTTTAACCACGAAAAGCATTTAAAATCATGGGGTCCTTACGAGGATAGCACTTTTCTGTCTGCTAAACTCAAATGTTAATTGTTTGATCATAGTTAAACTCAAATATTAATTGTTTGATCATAGTTTACAGATAGCAGGGAAGCTGACTTGATCCTAAAACAGTGGTTCTTATCCCAACAACCCATTTTTCAAACGCATAGTGCCTGTTACGCAGATCTTGGGCCTCAGGATATTCATTTTTAATGTTGAAGCAAACAAGAAAGAAGGTTGGCTG
The DNA here is from genome assembly GCF_048773025.1 of Camelus bactrianus. Taxonomy (NCBI): domain Eukaryota; kingdom Metazoa; phylum Chordata; class Mammalia; order Artiodactyla; family Camelidae; genus Camelus; species Camelus bactrianus. Next base: position 58,195,364 of record NC_133543.1, read on the forward strand.
GGTTCGATGTTTATTTCTAATAGTTTACTGTGCTCTGGCTGCATTACTTTTGCTCTATCTCGTGGAATCTCCTAGGTCAGTATTGCCTGGGATCTCTTGATACTTGACCGCACGTAAAGATGAAATGTATATGCATCTCTTTGACTATCAGGTTTAAGTTCATAGAAATAAAGTAACTGGAAATTTGTTTCCACACATCTGCTGAGTTGTGACTTGACTATATGAGAAAGAAATTAAACTCTTCTTAAAAGGGAAAAAGCAGGTAACCAACATGTCATTTCCTTAATGGAATGTGTTTACTTCATCCCTCTTTTGTCATAGGAATTAGTGTGTGTGCATGTACACTCAGAAGTGCTTTCAGAAAGCCTCTTTATCTCTTTTTCTTGGCATTCCTGTTCTCAGCTCCACGTTCCATGTCCCTTAACTCCCTGAGGAAAGGACAACCAGGACCAAAAAAATCGAACCAAAGGGCCTTGAAAGCTATTATTGACGTATAAAACAAGTTGAAATGTGGTGAAAAGGGTAAACCCAGTAAATCAGGCCACCAGTCAGCAAATATAACACAGGGAGAAACTGGAAGAAGAGTGTTCAGCCCTGGCATGGCTAGAAAGCTGACGTCTGCTCCCTTTTACCCATCACGAGGGTCATAAGACTCTTCCCTCAGGTAGTAAAAATGGAGAGAATATTCAATGAGAATGGACTATGCTGATACCATTTTACTTGAGCTTTCTTCAAAAGATGATCAAAGATATTTCTTTGTATTTTTAGGGGAAGAATTCCCTTTTTTCTTGAGGATCATTGTAAATTCATGAATTTTAAAAATATTTGTTCTGTGTTGACTAGTTATAGTGACTTTTTTTTCTGGGTGCTCTTTGTTCCTTGAGAGCCCCTTCAGATTGGTTCCTGTATATACATACAGAAAAGAGAAGCTATCACAAGTGAATCACAGTGAATTTTCACAAACTGAACAATTTCCATATAATCAGCACCCAGATCAAGTTGCAGAAGATCCCAGAAGCACCCACGTCCCATTAGTTTTTTGGCACAACAGGATACTTCAGGCTCCTCTCATTCATTTCACAGTTCAATCTAAGAGTCAGTCATTATAAGGAGCTCTGGTTCCTTTTAGTAGAAAATGGAATTTAGAAACTACAATCTGGGCAATAAGGGTGCTCATTCTTATCAGTTGTCAGGGTTTCCAGGCTGTTTCAGAGAAAAGAGTCAGAAATACATTTATGAGTTTGTGTTGATTTTTCCAAGTTAACTTTATGGTGTTTTAATATTATTTGATTTTATAATTATGAGTTCATGTTGATTTTTCCAAGTTAACTTTATGGTGTTTTAATATTATTTGATTTTATATTTATATATCTCTTTTTCTCTTACACTGAAAATATTGGTTCAAAATAACATCACAAATTTATCTGCTTTATCCTTTAAGTAAGTAAAATAGTTTAAAATGAATAATCTCAGCATTACTACTACTAATTGTTCTATTTTTACATAGAGAAAAAATGTAGAGTTTTATTTACCTTTTATTAATGTCGTTATTTTTGGTCTTTTAAAATTTATGTATGTGGTCTAAAATGAATTTTTCCCGCAACTCCATTTTTTAGTATTAATGTCAATATGTTTCTTGGCAGTGAGATTTAGTCTATTAAGTCTTTAGTTCATCAGATAATTTGAGTTATTTGCAGCTCATGACATCATAGGCGGGAGATGTTTCAGAAGTGACAGTGGGATTATTGTACTCTTTGGATGGTGGACCAATTTGTGCTGCATTGAGTGCATTTATTAGTGACCATTCATCACAGCACAGGCCCAGAAGCAGAAGAAAGAGAAATGATCTAAATGAAGCAGAGAGCCTGACAGTGCCCCAGCACTTTTGTCCTTCTTCTTTCTATCTGATAAAAGGATATTTTTTTATGGATGTTTATCTTGGAGTGACTTCCTTTTCCCTTGGTTTGGTCAAGGGATCAAGTACTTTGACTTTTGGACATATTTTGTAATATTTGACGTCGGGAGAACTGTAAACGTTCATAGAGAACATAGGAATAGGTAGTTTCTCCTTCCTTCCTTCCCTCCTGCTTTCCTTCCTTCCCTCCTTCTTTCCTTCCAGCCTTCTGTCTATCCTTCCTTTCTTTTTCCTACAACCCATGTAATTCCTTGAACTTGAAGCTGAGGGGTAGGTAGTTGAGGGGAATAGGAGAGCTGCATCACTCCCCTTTAGTCTTTTAAGCTTTTCTAGAATGTCTTCGAAACCACGATACGGTTGGAATCCATATTTTTGTTTTTTCCAAATAGTTTAGTTCTAAACTTTGCCTCAGTAAGAAGTGATTACAAAGATGATAGACTAACACATAGGATCTCTAAAACTTCAACTGTGTATGGCTGGTGGTAAAGGAACAGTGGCAATTTAAATAGATGTGTCTTTTATCATGTGCCTTATATCACCCCTGCCATACTGCCATAGTTAAAGTGTTTGCTCATTCATGCTCTCGTTCATTCATTCATTCATCCATCCAGCAAAGTCTGTTGAGTATCTCTGCTCAGTGTGCACCAGGCACTATTCTGGGCACAGAGATTATAACAGGGGGAGAAGGAAATGTGACAGGTGAAGTCTCTGGGGATGGACAATAAGCCAGTACACAAATACTGTTAACTATTGTGTGAGATAAATGCTGTGAAGGAAATGCAAAGAATATTGTGCAGAAAAATGACAGGGCATATGCCTATTTCGAGGTGACACAAGCTGAGAACTGAAGGGTGATTTGCTGACTAAATTTTCATGCTTAGAAAACTAAATTTGAAAGTACTATATAGTTTATTTAAACAGTAGCTACAAATTTGGCATTTGAATTTATTTTCAAATGTCTAATTTTTTTTTTCAACTGGCACTATAAATTGTTAAGCTTTAAAATCTCTTGTTTTGTCAGTTTCTGAAAACTGGAGGAAGTCCTGGATGGAAGGTATATAGGAACTCTCTCTGAAAACCTAAAATTATTCAAGAATAAAACATTTAAAAGAAAAAGAACGGTGAAGAAATACCAAAATTTATACTACATCGAGTATACTCTGGCAAAGATAAGAAGGTCAGACTATGTAGGAGGGGTGTGTAGGGAGAATGGTGGGTGGTTAAGAGTTCTTGTATAGACTTTTGTCTCATCACTCATTTTTGAACTAAACAAATTTTACCCGTTTTCATGCTTCATTTCACCTTCTTAAGTTTTACAAAGTTAACTAAACTTGCAAAAAGAGTCAGTTTACATTTTACCTTCTTTAAAACATTTATTCATTTTCTTAAAATACTCTTGGACTACTTAGAATGTTATCCTTCAGGTGGAAATTAGCAAATCTTTGTCACAAGGGGCTTTTAATAAAATTGGTATCATAGGTAAAAGTCTTCTCTGATCAAAACAAATCTTCTCTACCCTTTTGTTAGTACTTTTCAGTTTGTGTATTTCTAAGCATAAAGTACCTTCTATTATATGTTAGAGAAGATGGAGAAATCTGAAGGTGGCAAGAAGCCAATAAATTCAGAATCTCCTTTGTAAATGCTTTGCCATCTGTAACACAAATAAACAGACCTGTCATGGAAAGCTCTTTAGTAATCTATAATCTTTGAAAGTATCCTCCAATATCTGGTCCCAAGAATTCTTCCTAATCTTTCATTATTGTACTCTTTGGATGGTGAGTTCTGGTTCAAGAGTCAGCAAGTTATAGCCCACAAGGCAAATCTGGCCTACAGTCTTGCTTTGTAAATAAAGTTTTATTAGAACATACCTATGCTCGTTCATGTGCATTTTGTCTATGGCTTCTTTTCCACTACAGTAGCCCCCCTTTATCCATGGGGGATGTGTTTCAAGACTCTCAGTGGATGCCTGAAACTGTGGATAACACTGAACTGTTCTAATATATACTATGTTTTTCCCTATACATACATACCTATGATAAAGTTTAATTTATAAATTAGGCAAAGAGATTAACAATAATTTATAATAAAATAGAACAATGATAACAATATACTGTAATGAAAGTCATGTGAATGTGGTCTCTCTCTCTCAAAATATCTTACTGTACAAATTTAATGCCTTTTCCATCTTAACTAAGTACTTATCATGCACTGTGGCCTTAACTTTTGCAGTTTGAGATGCGATAGCAAAACTAGCACAAATTTCTTTTTCTTTCTTTACACTTTCACAGATAGATGGTTTGTTTTTACTGTAGATCTTAACAACCTCAGCTTACAATTTTTTCCTTCCTTCCTAAGTCAAGAACTCTCGCCTTTTCACTTAAAGGAAGGACTTAACGACTTTACAGCTTCTCTTTGGTAGATCTTTATTGCCAGCATCACTGCTCTTGCACTTTGGAGCCATTATTAAGTAAAGTAATGGTGACTTGAACACAAGCACCAAGATACCGCAGCAGTTGATCTAATAACCCAGATGGCTAAGTAGACTAATGGGTGGGGCACGCTGGACAAATGCATGATTTACGAGCTGGGCAGGATGGAGCAGGACGGCAGGTGATTTCATCATGCTACTCAAAACAGCATGCAATTTAAAACTTATGTTTATTTCTGGAATTTTCCACTTAATATTTTCAGGTCAGGGTTGACCTCAGAAATTGAAACCACGGATAAGGGGGAACTGCTGTACAGGGGTAGTCTGGAGTAGCTATGATGAGATTGTATGGCTCACAAAGCCTAGGTTTTCTGCCAGGTCCTTTGTGTAAAAAGTTTGCTGACCTCCAGTCTAGTCAAAGGCATTGACTGGGTTATCTCTTTCTATTTCTGAATCTGGGATCCAAGAAATTTTTGCAATCCCAAGGATTAGTAGACAACAGAGTTGTTCATAGTAGAGCTTTTTGCTTTATTTTTTTAATTTTATTTTTATTTTTGCATTATTTTCTTCTTTATTCATAAGTGGAGGTACTATTTTTGTAGTAAAAATTTTCCATGAGCTTTCTAAGGTTTTTAAAAACCATTTTGTAATGTAAAGTCCATTTCAATAAATGTTAAATAATATATACATTAATTATCACTTAAAATTCTTATTTTTTTTTAATTCTGAGGAGAAAATTTTTAATTCCTTTTTTCTGAGGCTTTAGGTCTATTACTTGGGAGTGAATCTACGTCTAATACTATACTATTATTCTCTGTGAAGAGCAGGGCCCCGTTGGCAACCCTCTACACCTGCTGCATATTTTCAGTCTTGTTAAAACACAAAGTGCTGGGCCTCAGAGTGTTTGATTTGCTGGTTTGGATGAGCTAAAAAATTTGCATTTGGAAATTCCACTCCTGGGTATATATCTGGAAAAAAGGAAAACACTAATCCAAAAGGATACATGCACCCTAATATTCATAGCAGCACTGTTTACAATAGCCTAGACGTGGAAACAACTCAAGTGTCCATCAACAGACGATCGGATTAAGAAGATGTGGTGTGTATATATATACACACACATACATATATACAATGGAATACTACTCAGTCATAAAAAGGAATGAAATATTGCCATTTGCAGCAACGTGGATGGACCTAGAGAATATTATGCTTAGTGAAATGTCAGACAGAAAGAAATACTACATATCACTTATATGTAGAATCTAAAAAACAATATGAATGAATGTATAAACAAAACAGATTCACAGATATGGAAAATAAACTTGTGGTTACCAAAGAAGAGAGGGAAGAGGGGGAAAGACAAATTAGGGGTATGGGATTAACAGATACCAGCTACTGTGCATAAAATACATAAGCAACAAAGATTTACTGCATAGCACAGGGAATTATACCCATTATCTTGTAATAATTTATAATGGAATATAATCTGCAAAAATACTGAATCACTATGCTGTATACCTGAAACTAACATAATACTGTAAATCAGCTGTATTTAAATTTAAAAGAATTTGCATTTGGAATAATTTCCTGGTGACATGTTCCTGGCACCACCTTTTAAAAGCCCTGTAGTAGATAGCACTGGCATTTCCTAGCTTGGAATTTAGGAGAAAGTAGCTGCTTTTTCCATCACAATTCGATATTGTGTGACATTTTAGGCCTTCCTTTGAATTCCTTCAACTTCCACTCATTGTCTTTGTGACAGGACTCACTAATTAACCAGATATCATTTCTCTACTTTCATCTGTATTCCAGTCTCCAAATTCTGTTGCTAATGTCCACTGTCATCAAAACCCTTATAGGGTTTCACTTAAAAAAAAAAAAAAAGTCCCTTTACTGTTGTTTTCAGTGTCGTTTTAAATCTTTTTTTTAATTAAAAAAAAGTTTTTTTTGTGTGGGTGAGAGGTAATTAGGTTTATTTATTTATTTTAATGGAGGTATTGGGGATTGAACCCAGAATCTCGTGCATGTTAAGCATACACTCTACCACTGAACTATACCCTCCCCCATGCGTGTATATTTTGAAGTAATTTTTTCTTTCTTGATTCCCACAAAGTCCCATGAGGTGAGTTGGGCACAGAAGTTATCTTCCCTGCACAGGGGAAGCAAAGACTCTGAGGTTTAAGATCACAGTTTGATCTGCTGAGAAAGGAAGTCTCGAGGTCAGGCTTTTTGCATCCATTTCTTTGTTAATTATAGAGTAGCATGAGTTTGACACTAACTGGACCTCAAACCATTAGGACCCCTTTTCCTTCACTTTACATCAATATCTCTAGTATTTTTGACACTAAAATAATCTTAGTGTGTTATTTGAGCGTTCTCTTATATTTATATGTAGACTTAATTTTAATGAGGATATGCCACAAAATCCATTTAAAGACAAACTGATACATTCGTTTCTATTTTGTGGATTTTTGTAAAATTATGCATTTTCCCCCATATATTCTTTATCCTTTGATGGGAAATTGGCAAACCTTTTTTATAAAGGCTTTTAATAAAATAGTGTCATAGATCAAATCAGTCTCAAAATTGGAAGTCTTGAGGTTTAAATGTCCTGAGCCTGCTCATGGAGGAAGGTGATGATCTCTTGGATACAAGCGTGTCCTCAAGTCTTTTTCCCCCTCACAGAGTCATTTGGGGGAGGGGGAGGAGTCAGAGAGGATGCATAATAATAGTAAACATTTTGCACAGATTATTGCACTTAATTCTGATAATTCCATGAAGTAGATGTTATTGTCTCTGTTTTATAGATGAAGAAACTGAGGCACAGAGAAATTAAGTAAAGGGCCTGAGGTTTCATAGCTAGGGAAGGGCAGAGTTAGGACTGGTTCCAAACCCAGGCGATCCATGGGATTTTTTTTTTGTGGAAAAATAAAAGGAAAAAAACACCACACGATATATGCACCCCCGCCCCCCGCCAAAGGCCCTGATTTACACCGCATGCATACTCCCCCTTGGCCAATTTCAGTTCCCAAGGGGATGGATGTCTCTGAAGGCTGAGCTGGGGAGAGGCGCAGATGGTCGACTCCTGAGCCGGTGTTAGCTGGCTCTAGTCACTACTACCTGTGTGCAAAGATTGCCACACCCCAATTAAATGAGTTCACAAGGCAGGAGAACCAGGACCTGGCAGTAGATCCTCAGTCACTGCTAGCTGTTTCTCCTCTCCTGTAACAATGAATAAGCAGTAATTGAAACCAACCCTCCTGCTGAATGCCTAACACAAGTAGAATTTAATTATCGGCACTCTGATATGTGGGTAAAGGTCTACGTGAGCATTGCTATTCTGGAGGGATGACAGTTTTTAAAAATTCTACTGAAGCCTTCTGACTGTGAAACATCTGTGATTAGGTAGATAATGGCTAGTAAATTAGGTGGGTGGCAGGTGCAGTAATTCTCTGCAGCCAGGCTAACCCATCAGTGGTGTTTTGAAAGAATTACACTGCTGCCGCTTATTCCTATTCCTAACATACAACTTGACACCAGGAAGAATAGAATCTAATAATGCCCCAGGCCTCTAGAGCACCATTAGCAGCCCGGTGGGTCTTTTTTTAGGACAACCTGGAGGTTTTCTCTTGGGAATGTTGAACTTTGTACAGTCTTTCTCTCTAGCTGACTGCTGAACAGATAGGGAACTCCAATCTGTAAATCATTTGGATTATCTTTGGGCAAATATAATAAAATCAGACCTGACATGAGGGTGGCTGTGGCAGACTGTGGGCACAACCACCTGTATTTAATGGCTAGAATGGAGGACTTAAGTCTTAACTATAAAATGATAAGCCCAGTAAACATCTGAGTGTTTTTTGTGGCCCATAACGTCACACTGTAATGTTGAAA